>NC_134363.1:18346819-18349319 GCF_048569485.1 Anomaloglossus baeobatrachus | reverse complement strand
TCCTTTTTCCACTTTCACTTTCCTTCATTTTCTTACCCTTTCTCCTCCTTTATATTTCCATCATCTTTCTATTCTTTCCCCACCTTTTTTCTTTTCTAATGCTTCATACATCCCTTTCTCTTTATTCTCTTCCTTTTTCCTCTTACTTTTTTCTTTCTTTTCTCACCTTTCTCCTCCTTTATATTTCCATCATCTGTCTATTCTTTCCCCGCCTTTTTTCTTTTCTAATTATTTTACGTTTTATAAATCCCTTGTCCTGTTTTCTCTTCTTTCCCTGCCCCCTCATTACCTTCCTTTTCTTTTTGTATCTCTTTTTCTTTCAATTCCCTTAATTACCATATATCATTCTTCATTTCTTTTTTTTCTCTTTCCTTTCTTTTCTCACACTATCTCCTCTTTTATGTTTTCATCATCTTTCTATTCTTTCCCCACCTTTTCTTAGTTTCTAATGCTTCATACATCTCTTTCTCTTTCTTCTCTTCCTTTTTCCTCTTACACTTTCATTCCTTTTCTCACCATTATTCCTCCTTTATATTTCCATCATCTTTCTATTCTTTCCCCACCAATTTTCTTTTCTAATTCTTTTACATTTCATACATCCCTTCCTTTTTTCTCTTCTTTCCCTGTCCCCTCATTATCTTCCTTTTACCTTTTCTTGTTTTATCTTTTTTTTCTTTCAATTCCCCTAATTACATATATCATTCTTCGTTTCCTCTTCTCCTCTCAATTTCGCTTCTTCTACTTCTTTCTCCTCTTACCTGCTTTTTCTCCACCTCTACTTTTTCAAGTTTTTTCTCTTTTTTTCTCCTCCACTTTTTCCTTTCCTCTTTTTTTTTTTACTATACATACCTCTTTCTTTCCTCTTGATTATCTTATTTCCCGCTCTACTACTTTTTCTTACTCTTTATATTCCATCCAATCCATTTTCCCTCTCTTCTTCACCTTTTCCTCTTCCTTCTATTTTTTTGTATGAATAAAGGTGAGTGCATATCATCCCACTAAATATATTTTTCTATCGCCATAATTTCAGTTCTCCTGAAAAGATGGGGCTAGACACTACTTGTATACAGTAAATGGAGAGGTAGTCAGACAGGCCGAGATCATAAACCAGGAGGGCACGATAGTACTCGAGAGCAGACAGAGATGAGGTCAAGATACAAGCCGAAGGTCAGGGTTTAAGGAGATCATGTACAAAATACAGGGAGCAGGCGAGGATGTGGTCAGGAGGAAGTCCGAGGTCAGAAGTTGGGAAGTCACAACAGAAACAGGGGAGACCAGGCAGAGACGGGTAAACAACAATCTGAACTTGAGAGACCAAAACCCAAAAATTGAGCACCACGGGAGCCAACAGCACAACTCTAAACAGGAAGTACGACTGGCGGCATCCTGAGCTAACACCTCTCTAATGAAGCAGAGCAATCACCGGGAACGAGAAGCATCTGCGACAGCATCTGTGCCGCCCCTGTGCTCAGCACCTTACTGAGCCGCTCGGGTCCGGGCCTTCCGGTGGGTGGCTCGAGTGTCTCCGGACCCGGAGGTCCCACGGTCACTCCAATAAAGAGGGGGTCTGGCAGTGTGGGGACGTAGGTGTACGGCCAGAGCCGTGTCAAGTTCGTGATGCCACCCACGGAATGTGGTGAAGGTGGACACCACCACTGCGGTGATGGGGCACCCAGGGGAGATGTTGCGCAGCAAGTTGTTAATCCCTCCATGGGTAGGGGTGGTGGCCCCGGGACCCGGTGGGCTTGGGCTGGTGCAGGGAGATGGGCGGCCGGAGGGCACTGCTGTACTCACGATTAGTAAACACACACAAGTCTCTGGTAAACCAAGGTGATGGTGGTCGGCGCCTGCAGCCGGCTGCAGTCTGGTCCCCCACCCAGTTGGTGGTCTCTGTCTTTCTCTCGCACCTGCTTTGTGATGGTGGACTACCTGCGCCTGCAATGTCAGGAGTCCGCTCACCAGCTTGTGGTTGTCGTAGGAGCCCTTTGCCCACAGACGCTGGCCCGTGGGATCTCTCTGCCGTGTCGGTGGCTTTCTATCCCCCTGGTTGGGCTGTTGTCTTCTTTCAGGACTTTGGGTGGGAAAGGACCTAAAGTCCTAGCCTCAATCAGTTAATTAGCTAGTCCCCAGTGGTGTACCATCAAGCCCTGAGGGAGGTGACGAGGTTTTTAATGGTTGGCTGCTGTCATCTTGTTAGGGGACTGGTGTTATGCGGGGGTCTATCTGTGTTTACCTGGCTGGTCCAGGGCGTCACACATCTCCCAGGACCAGCGTGAAACCCAGTACTGTGAAACAAACCGCAGAGCATTCATCCTGCAAGCAACATATACCGGCTCTGCAGGAGAGCATAGCAAAACAATACAGAGAGTTCTGCACATAGGAATCGTGACAAAAGATTTTTCTCTCTTTACATAATTGTTGGATAGTCAACGAGCAAAAGATCAGAGTCCTCATGACCTTATGCAAAGGAGTGAATCATTTATAGGAGTGGGAGTGGTGC
>NC_134363.1:18214319-18341819 GCF_048569485.1 Anomaloglossus baeobatrachus | reverse complement strand
TTCAAGGGAAGGCATTGATTTATGTAGCTGGTGTGCATTACTACATCTGTCCTGTAGAGGTCACTGTGTATCTAGCTATCTATCTATCTATATGTATATATATATATATATATATATATATATATATAGTACAGACCAAAAGTTTGGACACACCTTCTCATTCAAAGAGTTTTCTTTATTTTCATGGCTCTGAAAATTGAAGATTCACATTGCAGGCATCAAAACTATGAATTAACACAACAACACACAACATTAACACAATGAAAAACTTAACAGAAAAGTGTGAAACAACTGAAAATATGTCTTATATTCTAGGTTCTTCAAAGTAGCCTCCTTTTGCTTTGATTACTGCTTTGCACACTCTTGGCATTCTCTTTATGAGCTTCAAGAGGTAGTCACCGGAAATGGTCTTCACTTCACAGGTGTGCCCGGTCAGGTTAATAAGTGGGATTTCTTGCCTTATTAATAGGGTTGGGACCATCAGTTGTGCAGAAGTCTGGTGGATACACAGCTGATAGTCCTACTGAATAGACTGTTAGAATTTGTATTATAGCAAGAAAAAAGCAGCTAAGAAAAACGAGTGTCCATCATTACTTTAAGAAATGAAGGTCAGTCCGAAAAATTGGGAAAACTTTGAAAGTGTCCCCAAGTGCAGTGGCAAAAACCATCAAACGCTACAAAGAAACTGGCTCACATGTGGTCCGCCCCAGGAAAGGAAGACCAAAAGTCACCTCTGCTGCAGAGGATAAGTTTATCCGAATCACCAGCTTCAGAAATCGCAGGTTAACAACAGCTCAGATTAGAGACCAGGTCAATGCCACACAGAGTTCTAGCAGCAGACACATCTCTAGAACAACTGTTAAGAGGAGACTTTGGGCACCAGGCCTTCATGGTAAAATAGCTGCTAGGAATCTATTGCTAAGGACAGGCAACAAGCAGAAGAGACTTGTTTGGGCTAAAGAACACAAGGAATGGACATTAGACCAGTGGAAATCTGTGCTTTGGTCTGATGAGTCCAAATTTGAAATCTTTGGATTCAACCACTGTGTCTTTGTGCGACGCAGAAAAGGTGAACGGATGGACTCTAAATACCTGGTTCCCACCGTGAAGCATGGAGGAGGAGGTGTGATGGTGTGGGGGTGCTTTGCTGGTTACACTGTTGGGGATTTATTCAAAATTGAAGGCATACAGAACCAGCATGCTACCACAGCATCTTGCAGCGGCGTGCTATTCCATCTGGTTTGCGTTTAGTTGGACCATCATTTATTTTTCAACAGGACAATGACTCCAAACACACCTCCTGGCTGTGTAAGGTCTATTTGACTAAGAAGGAGAGTGATGGGGTGCTACGCCAGATGACCTGGCCTCCACAGTTACCAGACCTGAACCCAATCGAGATGGTTTGGGGTGAGCTGGACCGCAGAGTGAAGGCAAAAGGGCCAACAAGTGCTAAGCATCTCTGGGAACTCCTTCAAGACTGTTGGAAGACCATTTCCGGTGACTACCTCTTGAAGCTCATCAAGAGAATGCCAAGAGTGTGCAAAGCACTAATCACAGCAAAAGGTGGCTACTTTGAAGAGCCTAGAATATAAGACATATTTTCAGTTCTTTCACACTTTTTTGTTAAGTATTTCATTCCACATGTTTTAATTCATAGTTTTGATGCCTTCAATTTGAATCTACAATTTTCAGACTCATGAAAATAAAGAAAACTCTTTGAATGAGAGGGTGTGTCCAAACCTTTGGTCTGTACTGGAGAGAGAGAGAGAGACCTCTATAGGACAGATGTATTATTGCACACTAGCTGCATAAATCAATGCCTTCCTTTGTAATAAATGGATGTTCTGCATCTGACAGAGAAGGGGAAACTCCTGCCACCTCCTCGAGTACCACACTTTGGCCGACATCTGGTTAAGACTGGCCAGTTGTAAATTCACCCCATGACTCATCCTCTTTATTTTAATACACCCTTATATTTTAGAATCTGGATGGAAACTCTAATAAGTACAATTAATATATCGAAAATATGAATATACCTCTTAGGATAGCCCCCATGGGTGCAGATGGAAAAAGTGCTGTTGGTCCTTGTGCCTAAGAGGTGCTTAAAGGCCCCCTGCTAGACAAGAAAACCCCATATAATTATACCTGGCATTGTAGGTGGTTGATCCGGACACTGTTGACCCATCCTAACGATAGGCCCAGACAACTACTTCAAAGAGAAACTGTTTTTGAGGTGATGCTTGGGCGCCACCAAGCTACTTTAGGATCATCCTCTCAGTGCTGAAAGCTCCCACAATTCAATGGTATTGGTAGCCCACCATTGAAATTTGAACTCATAATGGGAAGTTAAAAAATATTTCATTGGATAATTTTTGGACAATTTTCAATCACTTTGGATTACGGGAAACATGACCTCGACAGTCTGCAGCCATGTTTCCCATAATCCAAAGTGATGGAAAATTGTCTAAAATTTATCAAACCAGCTATTTTTTTTAGTAAAAAATAAAGTCCATCTATGGATATGTGATGCCCTGGACTAGCCAGGTAGTTACAGATAGCGCCCCGCATAACACCAGCCACTCACTAGGTAACACCAGCAAACCACATTAAACCCTAGTCACCTCCCTCAGGGTTTGATGTTCACACCAGGGGGTGGAGCCAGGTGGTTGGCCATGCCCACTGACGAGTTCACAGGTCCTGAGGCAGGAAAACACACAGTTCAGAGACAGATCAGTTTGAGGAGTGAAGGAAAGGGGAAGCAGACCTGTGCCCAGGTCTGCAGCAGTCTGTCAGGTGTCTGGGTTGGAGCACGGGCACCTTTGGCTAGGAGGCATACGGTGGCCTCAGCCTGCAGAAGCCGGGAAGACGGCTCTGTGGAACCGTGGTGGACCGGGACAGAGTAGTGGCCTGCCGTTACTGACCCGGGGAACCGACCCGGAAACTGGAGCACAAAGGGGGATACTCAGACCCTGAAGCTGGGTCTGGAAGCTACTGGGGACTAGCTAATTAACTAATTGAGGCTAGGACTTTGGGTCCTTTCCCACCCTAGTCCCGACTGAAGACAACAGCCCAACGAGGGGGATAGAAAGCCACTGCACAGGCAGAGAGATCCCACGGGCCAGCGTCTACGGGCAACGGGCTCTCCTGACATCCAAAAAGCCGGGGAGTGGGCTACCGATGCTGAAGCGCAGATAGTCCACAAACACACAACACGGTGCAGGAGAAAGGCAGAGACCACCAGCCGGGTGGGGGACCAGACGCACCGACCACCATCATCTTGGTTTACCAGATATTTGTGTATGTTACTAATCGTGAGTACAACAGTGCCCTCCGGCACCGCCCATCACACAGCACCCAACGGGTCCCGGGGCTACCATCCCTACCCACAGAGGGGTTAAAATCTTGCTGTGCAACATGTCCCCCGGGTGCCCAGTAACCGCAGCGGCGGTGCCCACCTTCACCACAACCCGTGGGTGGCATCACGAACTTAAAACACGGCTCCAGCCGTACACCTACATCCCCTTAAAGCGCCAGTCCCCCTTCAGATCGAAGTGGACCACGGGGCCCCCAGTTCCGGAGACGCTCAAGCCACCACACGGCGAGTCCGGATCCAAACGGCTCGGCTATCGCCAAGCGTGGGGCGGTACAGATGCTTAGTGTTTTGGGTTGAAGACAAGCAAACCTTGATTGATGACAGATTTTTGTATTGTGTGCAGCTGATTATGTGTAGTCCAAGAGCTTTACTTTGGTTCTTCATGGTCACACCCTTGAGAAACATTTCTGGTGTCGTTACTCATGTGTGATGTCAATGTCAGAGTCGTCAGTGTCCTCCACACCTTAAGAAAGAGTCTAAAAACACATCTCTGCAGCGACCATTCCCAGCTCCGAGCCTCTCCGTCTCCGGCACAATGTTTTTGGTTATTTTGTCTTTCTTCTCTCTTGTAATGGAAGGTAAGTCTTCACCGAGAAGCTTCTTCTTATCCATGTCATTGATCGGACAGTTGATGTCGATGAGGGCAGATGGGAACTTTTTTTAATTTATTTTTTCATTTTTTTAATAAATATTCATAGGACGGGACATGAAATATGTTGTTTCTATTTAATCAAATGTTTGTAAATATAATATAAATGTGGATCTTATCTGCCAATGGGAGGAAAGGGCACCAAATATTTTGAGCCCATTTGTTACTATTTACCTTTAAGCCTCTTATATGTAGAACGCCCAGTTTCCAAAGCAGAACTCCATTGTGTTGGATCAGCACCTTGTATTTTTCTGCCCTTGTTATCTTTAATGGTCACCATGCATTTTTCAGACTGTTTTGTGTCAAATGGGCATTATGCATTTTTGAGCCCCCATTGTCTAGGTCGAATACCTAGTATTTTTGGGTTCCTGCTTTCCAGGATGGGCACCTTGTATTTTTCAGCCCCTATTGACCTAAAAATAACACTTTGTAGTTTTAAGCCAATTGGTGTTGGATGGGCATCATTTGTGAGCGCCTTCTACCACCCAAGCAAGAGGAATTGTGCATTATGATGAGCTACTGGGTTACAAAGTGCCCAGGGGCCCAAGGGCATCTTCTATGTCCGCCCGTGATGGGCACTATGTATTTTTTTAACCCTTTGTCTGTTCGATGAGCACCATGTATTTGTTTAACCCTTGTTCATTTGGGTGTGAAGCACATATTTTTAACCCTTTCTCTGCTCATATGCACCATGTTTACGTTCAGTAGAATATGCAATACTACACAAAAAAACCCCACTTCTATGTCTATACTAAAATTCAGTATATTGGATGTGGTACATGCTTAGTTTCCTTGTGTCTCTCTGACTATGCAGTTATTCAGAGGTGGATGTCGGTTCACATTATATTACATAGACTCTGGTGTCATTGATTAAGTATACATACATCTACAAGAACCTGCTTTTATGATGGTCCAGGAGGGCATTGGAAGGGTTAACATTTCATTTTTGCATCTCTGGTGGTCCAGGTCCCGAAAAGTAAGATGGTTACTGTTTACTTTCTAGCTCATTCCGAAATCCCTCAATGCTTAAGAGTCAACGCTATCTCTCCTTGCGTGAACAGAAAATGGCCAATTCAAGCTAGAGGGTCAACCATACCGCCAACCTCAATTGTCAATCTTCAGGAGAACACTTCCCCCAGTTTGCAGGAAGCCAGGCGGCAGAGGAATGGTAGTGACAGCCGCCAGCTTCCAACTCCCTGAAATACCCCAATGCTAAAGAGTCAACACTATCTGTCCTTGTGTGAAAAGAAAGTGGGCAATTGAAGCCCGCGGCTCAGCCATACCACCATCAGAACTCTCAATCTACAGCAGAACACTTCCACCCAGCCTGCAGGAAGCCAGGAGACAGGAGAGTGGTAGTGACAGCCCTTTTAAAAGCCACCAGCTCCCAACTCTCTAAAATACCCCAATGCTGAAGAGTCAACGCTATCTCAACTTGCGGGAACAGAAAGTGGGCAGTTCAAGTTCGCAGCTCAGCCATACCGTCAACAACAACTCTCAATCTTTAGAAGAACACTTCCCCCAGCCTGCAGCAAGCCAGGCAGCAGGAAAGCGGTAGTGACAACCCTTTTAAAAGCCACCAGATCCCATCCCCCTGAAATCCCCCAATGCTAAAGAGTCAACGTTATCTCTCCTTGTGTGAACAGGAAATGGGCAGTTCAAGCTAGCGGGTCAACCATATCACCAACCACAATTCTCAATGTTCAGTAGCACACTTCCCTCAGTTTGCAGGAAGCCAGGCGGCAGGGGAGTGGTAGTGACAGCCGCCAGCTTCCAACCCCCTGAAATACCTCAATGCTAAAGAGTCAACACTATTTCTCATTGTGGGAACAGAAAGTGGGCAATTGAAGCCCGCAGCTCAGCCATACCGCCAACCACAACTCTCAATCTTCAAGAGCACACTTCCCACTGGAACGCAAAAAGCCAGGTGGCAGGGGAGTGGTAGTGACAGCCCTTTAAAGGCTGCCGGCTCCCAACCCTCTGAAAAGCCCAATGTTAAATAGTCAACGCTATTTCTACTTGCAGGAACAGAAAGAGAGCTGTTCAAGCCCCCAACTCAGCCATACTGCCAACCACAACTCTCAATCTTCAGGAGCACACTTCCCCCCAGCCTGCAGGAAGCCAGTAGGCAGGGGAGCAATAGTGTCAGCCCCTTTAAAAGCCGCCAGCTCCCAACCCCCTGAAATAATCCTATGCTAAAGAGTCAACTATCTCTCCTTGCGGGCACAGAAATTGGGCAGTTCAAGCCCGCGGCTCAGCCATACTACCAACCACAACTCTCAATCTTCAGGAGCACACTTCCCCCCAGCCTGCAGGAAGCCAGGAGGCAGGGGAGCAATAGTGTCATGTCAGCCCCTTTAAAAGCCGCCAGCTCCCAACCCCCTGAAATCCCCCAATGCTAAAGAGTCAACGTTATCTTTCCTTGTGTGAACAGGAAATGGGCAGTTCAAGCTAGCGGGTCAACCATATCACCAACTACAATTCTCAATCTTCAGTAGCACACTTCCCTCAGTTTGCAGGAAGCCAGGTAGCAGGGGAGTGGTAGTGACAGCCGCCAGCTTCCAACCCCCTGAAATACCTCAATGCTAAAGAGTCAACTATCTCTCCTTGCGGACACAGAAATTGGGCAGTTCAAGCCCGCGGCTCAGCCATTCTACCAACCGCAACTCTCAATCCTCAGGAGCACACTTCCCCCCAGCCTGCAGGAAGCCAAGAGGCAGGGGAGGGGTAGTGACTGCCCCTTTAAAATAAAGCTTAGCTGCCCCTTTTCTGGTAGGTATAATAACAGAAAGTGCTCATTTTACATATTTACTCTTTTTCTTCTTAGGTTACTCCATGTCATGTATATCCTGTTTTAATGGGAATGTAACAAACTGCTCCGGAGGCAGCATTTCTTGTCCTGAAAATAACGAATGCTTATCTATGTTCCTTAAAATTACAATAAGTAAGTATGATTATAGTTGTTTAGTTCTTAATATTTATCAAACAATGCAATAAATTCTACTAATTTCTGAAAAAAAAAGAAAAACATGGTTAATTCTAATTTTATAATTGGTGATGATGAAATATTTCACTTTGTCCACTAGATGGCAGGAGAAGCAGTGCCAGGTAAACCGCGAGCGTCGCACGTTTCATCCACACACCACAGTCACTGGAGACCGTTCAGATCATACATTAATAACAGTATTACCTCAATAATTAAAAGGTCATAAAGATTCAAAATCCAATAAAAATTCAATAAATTGGATACAAAATAAAAAATCAGATAAAAATTCAAAAATAAGATACAAATTCAAAAAATTCCATCAAAATTCATAAAGGTAAAAGACCTAGATTATGGGGCATCAACAGCAGGAGATTTATATAAAAATCAATTGGATACATTTGTTCCTAAAATTTAAGTGTAACAACAAACAGCAACAATATACATAGAATGTGACACCTGAAGAAGAGGCGAAACGCCTCATAGCATTAGGGATAAGAAAGTCTTTGTGGGATTTAATTTTCCTGTGTGTATAGTGGCCGTGGGAGCATTTCTATGCATCTTGTTGCTACTTCTTGTTATGGCCCTTCCACTTGGTTATTAGTATCCATTCTTTTTCATATTAATAGTCTGCTGTTGGTGTCCCAAATTTTGTGTCAATAAAACATTGTTATAAATTTGAGGTCCCAACAGTTCTCAGTAGGATATACAGTAGTTCTGTAATTTGGATGTTACTGCATAGACTATACGTTGATGGTGTTGGCCATCTCACCTTTTCCAGATGACTGTAAGGTCCCGTAACCAAAAGGTAGAGGGTTTTGGATTTTTTCTGGAAATGTATTTTGGTAACTAATACATTTGAGCTTGCTGTATTTCAGATGGATCAACTTCAGGAAACTTCTTCAGGTCATGTGCACCCAAAAATCAGTGCAATATAACTGAAAGTAGTAGTTTTTCAGGAGGTACAATGGAGATGGCTGCCACCTGTTGCTCTGAAACGGATATGTGTACTCCTGCTGACCCACAATGTAAGTATGGATAGACAGATAGATAGATAGATAGATAGAGGGATAGATAGATCGATAGATAAAGGAATAGATACAAGTGCTGGCCAAAAGTATCGGCACCCCTGCAATTCTGCCAGATAATACTCAGTTTCTTCTTGAAAATGATTGCAATCACAAATTCTTTGTTATTATTATCTTCATTTATTTTGCTTGCAATCAAAAAACACAAAAGAGAATGAAACAAAAATGAAATCATTGATCATTCCACGCAAAACTCCAAAAATGGGCCAGACAAAAGTATTGGCACCCTTAGCCTAATGCTTGGTTGCACAACCTTTAGCCAAAATAACTGCGCACAACCGCTTCCGGTAACCATCAATGCGTTTCTTACAATGCTCTGCAGGAATTTTAGACCATTCTTCTTTGGCAAACTGCTCCATTTCCCTGAGATTTGAAAGGGGCCTTCTCCAAACTGCCATTGTGAGATCTCTCCACAGGTGTTCTATGGGGTTCAGGTCTGGACTCATTGCTGGCCACTTTAGTAGTCTCCAGTGCTTTCTATCAAACCATTTTCTAGTGCTTTTTGAAGTGTGTTTTGGGTCATAGTCCTGCTGGAAGACCCATGACCTCTGAGGGAGACCCAGCTTTCTCACACTGGGCCCTACATTATGCTGCAAAATATGTTGGTAGTCTTCAGACTTCATAATGCAATGCACATGGTCAAGCAGTCAAGTGCCAGAGGCAGCAAAGTAACCCCAAAACATCAGGGAACCTCCGCCATGTTTGACTGTAGGGACCGTGTTCTTTTCTTTGAAGGCCTCTTTTTTTTTTCCTGTAAACTCTATGTGGATGGCTTTTCCCAAAAAGCTCTACTTTTGTCTCATCAGACCAGAGAACATTCTTCCAAAACGTTTTAGGCTTTCTCAGGTAAGTTTTGGCAAACTCCAGCCTGGCTTTTTTATGTCTCGGGGTAAGAAGTGGGGTCTTCCTGGGTATCCTACCATACAGTCCCTTTTCATTCAGACGCCGGTGGATAGTACGGGTTGACACTGTTGTACCCTCGGACTGCAGGGCAGCTTGAACTTGTTTGGATGTTAGTCGAGGTTCTTTATCCACCATCCGCACAATCTTGCGTTGAAATCTCTTGGCAATTTTTCTTTTCCTTCCACATCTAGGGAGGTTAGCCACAGTGCCATGGGCTTTACACTTCTTGATGACACTGCGCGCCGTAGACACAGGAACTTTCAGGTCTTTGGAGATGGACTTGTAGCCTTGAGATTGCTCATGCTTCCTCACAATGTGGATTCTCAAGTCCTCAGACAGTTCTTTGGTCTTCTTTCTTTTCTCCATGCTCAATGTGGTGCACACAAGGACACAGGACAGAGGCTGAGTCAACTTTAATCCATGTCACCTGCTGCAAGTGTGATTTAGTTATTGCCAACACCTGTTAGGTGCCACAGGTAAGTTACAGGGGCTGTTATTACACAAATTAGAGAAGCATCACATGATTTTTCAAACAGTGCCAAAACTTTTGTCCACCCCCTTTTTTATGTTTGGTGTGGAATTATATCCAATTTGGCTTTATGACAATTTTTTATTTTTTTTCATTGAAGACAAATTAAGTGAAGATAATAATACCAAATAATTTGTGATTGCAATCATTTTCATTAAGAAACTGAGTATTATCTGACAGAACTGCAGGGGTGCCAATACTTTTGGCCAGCACTGTAGAATTAATGAAATGAAAATGTTTTCTTGCCTTTGTTTGTAGTGCCGTCCACAAATAGTACTCAGCCAAATGGAAGAGTGTGTACAATGTGCCAGTCTATAAACAGTGACGGATGTGACACAAAGAACACCATGTCGTGTTATGGAAATGAAAGCATGTGCATCCATTTCACTACAACTACCACGGGTAAGACGTATTGAGATTTCTTTAAGTTTCATATTTAGAGAAAATCCACTAACCAATAAAAGCAGTGCAAAAGTGAAGTCTGTAATGCTGCGTCCCTGCCTCTCTCCTCCCGCAGGGACGCGCTCTGACTCACCGCTGCGGCCGGCTCCCTCGCTGTTACTGACCCGGGGAACCGACCCGGAAACCGGAGCACAAAGGGGGATACTCAGACCCTGAAGCTGGGTCTGGAAGCTACTGGGGACTAGCTAATTAACTAATTGAGGCTAGGACTTTGGGTCCTTTCCCACCCTAGTCCCGACTGAAGACAACAGCCCAACGAGGGGGATAGAAAGCCACTGCACAGGCAGAGAGATCCCACGGGCCAGAATCTACGGGCAACGGGCTCTCCTGACATCCTCAAAGCCGGGGAGTGGGCTACCGGCGCTGAAGCGCAGGTAGTCCACAAAGACACAACACGGTGCAGGAGAAAGGCAGAGACCACCAGCCGGGTGGGGGACCAGTCGCACCGACCACCATCATCTTGGTTTACCAGAGACTTGTGTGTGTTACTAATCGTGAGTACAACAGTGCCCTCCGGCACCGCCCATCACACAGCACCCAACGGGTCCCGGGGCCACCATCCCTACCCACAGAGGGGTTAAAATCTTGCTGTGCAACATGTCCCCCGGGTGCCCAGTAACCGCAGCGGCGGTGCCCACCTTCACCACAACCCGTGGGTGGCATCACGAACTTAAAACACGGCTCCGGCCGTACACCTACATCCCCTTAAAGCGCCAGTCCCCCTTCAGATCGAAGTGGACCACGGGGCCCCCAGGTCCGGAGACGCTCAAGCCACCACACGGCGAGTCCGGATCCAAACGGCTCGGCTACCGCCGAGCGTGGGGCGGTACAGATGCTTAGTGTTTTGGGTTGAAGACAAGCAAACCTTGATTGATGACTGATTTTTGTATTGTGTGCAGCTGATTATGTGTAGTCCAAGAGCTTTACTTTGGTTCTTCATGGTCACACCCTTGAGAAACATTTCTGGTGTCGTTACTCATGTGTGATGTCAATGTCAGAGTCGTCAGTGTCCTCCACACCTTAAGAAAGAGTCTAAAAACACATCTCCGCAGCGACCATTCCCAGCTCCGAGCCTCTCCGTATCCGGCACAATGTTTTTGGTTATTTTGTCTTTCTTCTCTCTTGTAATGGAAGGTAAGTCTTCACCGAGAAGCTTCTTCTTATCCATGTCATAGATCGGACAGTTGATGTCGATGAGGGCAGATGGGAACTTTTTTTAATTTATTTTTTCATTTTTTTTATAAATATTCATAGGACGGGACATGAAATATGTTGTTTCTATTTAATCAAATGTTTGTAAATATAATATAAATGTGGATCTTATCTGCCAATGGGAGGAAAGGGCACCAAATATTTTGAGCCCATTTGTTACTATTTACCTTTAAGCCTCTTATATGTAGAACGCCCAGTTTCCAAAGCAGAACTCCATTGTGTTGGATCAGCACCTTGTATTTTTCTGCCCTTGTTATCTTTAATGGTCACCATGCATTTTTCAGACTGTTTTGTGTCAAATGGGCATTATGCATTTTTGAGCCCCCATTGTCTAGGTCGAATACCTAGTATTTTTGGGTTCCTGCTTTCCAGGATGGGCACCTTGTATTTTTCAGCCCCTATTGACCTTTAAAGTAACACTTTGTAGTTTTGAGCCAATTGGTGTTGGATGGGCATCATTTGTGAGCGCCTTCTACCACCCAAGCAGGAGGAATTGTGCATTATGATGAGCTACTGGGTTGCAAAGTGCCCAGGGGCCCAAGGGCATCTTCTATGTCCGCCCGTGATGGGCACTATGTATTTTTTTAACCCTTTGTCTGTTCGATGAGCACCATGTATTTGTTTAACCCTTGTTCATTTGGGTGTGAAGCACATATTTTTAACCCTTTCTCTGCTCATATGCACCATGTTTACGTTCAGTAGAATATGCAATACTACACAAAAAAACCCCACTTCTATATCTATACTAAAATTCAGTATATTGGATGTGGTACATGCTTAGTTTCCTTGTGTCTCTCTGACTATGCAGTTATTCAGAGGTGGATGTCGGTTCACATTATATTACATAGACTCTGGTGTCATTGATTAAGTATACATACATATACAAGAACCTGCTTTTATGATGGTCCAGGAGGGCATTGGAAGGGTTAACAATGCATTTTTGCATCTCTGGTGGTCTAGGTCCCGAAAAGTAAGATGGTTACTGTTTACTTTCTAGCTCATTCCGAAATCCCTCAATGCTTAAGAGTCAACGCTATCTCTCCTTGCGTGAACAGAAAATGGCCAATTCAAGCTAGAGGGTCAACCATACCGCCAACCTCAATTGTCAATCTTCAGGAGAACACTTCCCCCAGTTTGCAGGAAGCCAGGCGGCAGAGGAATGGTAGTGACAGCCGCCAGCTTCCAACTCCCTGAAATACCCCAATGCTAAAGAGTCAACACTATCTGTCCTTGTGTGAAAAGAAAGTGGGCAATTGAAGCCCGCGGCTCAGCCATACCACCATCAGAACTCTCAATCTACAGCAGAACACTTCCACCCAGCCTGCAGGAAGCCAGGAGACAGGAGAGTGGTAGTGATAGCCCTTTTAAAAGCCACCAGCTCCCAACTCTCTAAAATACCCCAATGCTGAAGAGTCAACGCTATCTCAACTTGTGGGAACAGAAAGTGGGCAGTTCAAGTTCGCAGCTCAGCCATACCGTCAACAACAACTCTCAATCTTTAGAAGAACACTTCCCCCAGCCTGCAGCAAGCCAGGCAGCAGGAAAGCGGTAGTGACAACCCTTTTAAAAGCCACCAGATCCCATCCCCCTGAAATCCCCCAATGCTAAAGAGTCAACGTTATCTCTCCTTGTGTGAACAGGAAATGGGCAGTTCAAGCTAGCGGGTCAACCATATCACCAACCACAATTCTCAATGTTCAGTAGCACACTTCCCTCAGTTTGCAGGAAGCCAGGCGGCAGGGGAGTGGTAGTGACAGCCGCCAGCTTCCAACCCCCTGAAATACCTCAATGCTAAAGAGTCAACACTATTTCTCATTGTGGGAACAGAAAGTGGGCAATTGAAGCCCGCAGCTCAGCCATACCGCCAACCACAACTCTCAATCTTCAAGAGCACACTTCCCACTGGAACGCAAAAAGCCAGGTGGCAGGGGAGTGGTAGTGACAGCCCTTTAAAGGCTGCCGGCTCCCAACCCTCCGAAAAGCCCAATGTTAAATAGTCAACGCTATTTCTACTTGCAGGAACAGAAAGAGAGCTGTTCAAGCCCCCAACTCAGCCATACTGCCAACCACAACTCTCAATCTTCAGGAGCACACTTCCCCCCAGCCTGCAGGAAGCCAGTAGGCAGGGGAGCAATAGTGTCAGCCCCTTTAAAAGCCGCCAGCTCCCAACCCCCTGAAATCCCCCTATGCTAAAGAGTCAACTATCTCTCCTTGCAGGCACAGAAATTGGGCAGTTCAAGCCCGCGGCTCAGCCATACTACCAACCACAACTCTCAATCTTCAGGAGCACACTTCCCCCCAGCCTGCAGGAAGCCAGGAGGCAGGGGAGCAATAGTGTCATGTCAGCCCCTTTAAAAGCCGCCAGCTCCCAACCCCCTGAAATCCCCCAATGCTAAAGAGTCAACGTTATCTTTCCTTGTGTGAACAGGAAATGGGCAGTTCAAGCTAGCGGGTCAACCATATCACCAACTACAATTCTCAATCTTCAGTAGCACACTTCCCTCAGTTTGCAGGAAGCCAGGTAGCAGGGGAGTGGTAGTGACAGCCGCCAGCTTCCAACCCCCTGAAATACCTCAATGCTAAAGAGTCAACTATCTCTCCTTGCGGACACAGAAATTGGGCAGTTCAAGCCCGCGGCTCAGCCATTCTACCAACCGCAACTCTCAATCCTCAGGAGCACACTTCCCCCCAGCCTGCAGGAAGCCAAGAGGCAGGGGAGGGGTAGTGACTGCCCCTTTAAAATAAAGCTTAGCTGCCCCTTTTCTGGTAGGTATAATAACAGAAAGTGCTCATTTTACATATTTACTCTTTTTCTTCTTAGGTTACTCCATGTCATGTATATCCTGTTTTAATGGGAATGTAACAAACTGCTCCGGAGGCAGCATTTCTTGTCCTGACAGTAACGAATGCTTATCTATGTTCCTTAAAATTACAATAAGTAAGTATGATTATAGTTGTTTAGTTCTTAATATTTATCAAACAATGCAATAAATTCTACTAATTTCTGAAAAAAAAAAAGAAAAACATGGTTAATTCTAATTTTATAATTGGTGATGATGAAATATTTCACTTTGTCCACTAGATGGCAGGAGAAGCAGTGCCAGGTAAACCGCGAGCGTCGCACGTTTCATCCACACACCACAGTCACTGGAGACCGTTCAGATCATACATTAATAACAGTATTACCTCAATAATTAAAAGGTCATAAAGATTCAAAATCCAATAAAAATTCAATAAATTGGATACAAAATAAAAAATCAGATAAAAATTTAAAAATAAGATACAAATTCAAAAAATTCCATCAAAATTCATAAAGGTAAAAGACCTAGATTATGGGGCACCAACAGCAGGAGATTTATATAAAAATCAATTGGATACATTTGTTCCTAAAATTCAAGTGTAACAACAAACAGCAACAATATACATAGAATGTTTCACCTGAAGAAGAGGCGAAACGCGTCATAGCGTTAGGGATAAGAAAGTCTTTGTGGGATTTAATTTTCCTGTGTGTATAGTGGCCGTGGGAGCATTTCTATGCATCTTGTTGCTACTTCTTGTTATGGCCCTTCCACTTGGTTATTAGTATCCATTCTTTTTCATATTAATAGTCTGCTGTTGGTGTCCCAAATTTTGTGTCAATAAAACATTGTTATTAATTTGAGGTCCCAACAGTTCTCAGTAGGATATACAGTAGTTCTGTAATTTGGATGTTACTGCATAGACTATACGTTGATGGTGTTGGCCATCTCACCTTTTCCAGATGACTGTAAGGTCCCGTAACCAAAAGGTAGAGGGTTTTGGATTTTTTCTGGAAATGTATTTTGGTAACTAATACATTTGAGCTTGCTGTATTTCAGATGGATCAACTTCAGGAAACTTCTTCAGGTCATGTGCACCCAAAAATCAGTGCAATATAACTGGAAGTAGTAGTTTTTCAGGAGGTACAATGGAGATGGCTGCCACCTGTTGCTCTGAAACGGATATGTGTACTCCTGCTGACCCACAATGTAAGTATGGATAAACAGATAGATAGATAGATAGATAGAGGGATAGATAGATCGATAGATAGAGGAATAGATACAAGTGCTGGCCAAAAGTATTGGCACCCCTGCAATTCTGTCAGATAATACTCAGTTTCTTCCTGAAAATGATTGCAATCACACATTCTTTGGTATTATCTTCATTTATTTTGCTTGCAATGAAAAAACACAAAAGAGAATGAAACAAAAATGAAATCATTGATCATTCCACGCAAAACTCCAAAAATGGGCCAGACAAAAGTATTGGCACCCTTAGCCTAATGCTTGGTTGCACAACCTTTAGCCAAAATAACTGCGCACAACCGCTTCCGGTAACCATCAATGCGTTTCTTACAATGCTCTGCAGGAATTTTAGACCATTCTTCTTTGGCAAACTGCTCCAGGTCCCTGAGATTTGAAAGGGGCCTTCTCCAAACTGCCATTGTGAGATCTCTCCACAGGTGTTCTATGGGGTTCAGGTCTGGACGCATTGCTGGCCACTTTAGTAGTCTCCAGTGCTTTCTCTCAAACCATTTTCTAGTGCTTTTTGAAGTGTGTTTTGGGTCATTGTCCTGCTGGAAGACCCATGACCTCTGAGGGAGACCCAGCTTTCTCACACTGGGCCCTACATTATGCTGCAAAATATGTTGGTAGTCTTCAGACTTCATAATGCCATGCACATGGTCAAGCAGCAAAGTAACCCCAAAACATCAGGGAACCTCCGCCATGTTTGACTGTAGGGACCGTGTTCTTTTCTTTGAAGGCCTCTTTTTTTTTTCCTGTAAACTCTATGTGGATGGCTTTTCCCAAAAAGCTCTACTTTTGTCTCATCAGACCAGAGAACATTCTTCCAAAACGTTTTAGGCTTTCTCAGGTAAGTTTTGGCAAACTCCAGCCTGGCTTTTTTATGTCTCGGGGTAAGAAGTGGGGTCTTCCTGGGTATCCTACCATACAGTCCCTTTCCATTCAGATGCCGACGGATAGTACGGGTTGACACTGTTGTACCCTCGGACTGCAGGGCAGCTTGAACTTGTTTGGATGTTAGTCGAGGTTCTTTATCCACCATCCGCACAATCTTGCGTTGAAATCTCTTGGCAATTTTTCTTTTCCTTCCACATCTAGGGAGGTTAGCCACAGTGCCATGGGCTTTACACTTCTTGATGACACTGCGCGCCGTAGACACAGGAACTTTCAGGTCTTTGGAGATGGACTTGTAGCCTTGAGATTGCTCATGCTTCCTCACAATGTGGATTCTCAAGTCCTCAGACAGTTCTTTGGTCTTCTTTCTTTTCTCCATGCTCAATGTGGTGCACACAAGGACACAGGACAGAGGCTGAGTCAACTTTAATCCATGTCACCTGCTGCAAGTGTGATTTAGTTATTGCCAACACCTGTTAGGTGCCACAGGTAAGTTACAGGGGCTATTATTACACAAATTAGAGAAGCATCACATGATTTTTCAAACAGTGCCAAAACTTTTGTCCACCCCCTTTTTTATGTTTGGTGTGGAATTATATCCAATTTGGCTTTATGACAATTTTTTATTTTTTTTCATTGAAGACAAATTAAGTGAAGATAATAATACCAAATAATTTGTGATTGCAATCATTTTCATTAAGAAACTGAGTATTATCTGACAGAACTGCAGGGGTGCCAATACTTTTGGCCAGCACTGTAGAATTAATGAAATGAAAATGTTTTCTTGCCTTTGTTTGTAGTGCCGTCCACAAATAGTACTCAGCCAAATGGAAGAGTGTGTACAATGTGCCAGTCTATAAACAGTGACGGATGTGACACAAAGAACACCATGTCGTGTGATGGAAATGAAAGCATGTGCATCCATTTCACTACAACTACCACGGGTAAGACGTATTGAGATTTCTTTAAGTTTCATATTGAGAGAAAATCCACTAACCAATAAAAGCAGTGCAAAAGTGAAGTCTGTAATGCTGCGTCCCTGCCTCTCTCCTCCCGCAGGGACGCGCTCTGACTCACCGCTGCGGCCGGCTCCCTCGCTGTTAGGTGTCTTTGCTTGCTCCTTCACATGCGTTTCTTTTCCTTCCCCCTCCTGGAGTTTGTGCACACATCACAGGAGCTCCGGGAGCACTGCTAGGGAGAGGCACTGGATATTAAAGGCAATTTCCCTCTAGGGAAGTTGCCTGTTCAACACCATAGATCCTGTTAGTCAGTTGGTTCTGTCTAGTCAGTTGTCAGGTCACCTGTCCCGTCTGGTACCATTCCATCCTGTTCCTGCCTGTTCTGTCTAGTTCAATTCTGTCCTGTATCTAATCCTGTCCTGCCTGTACCTGACTACCAGCCTTTTGGCAGCACCTAGTTTCAGTCCTGTTCTACCTGTACCTGGCTACCAGCCTGTCCTGCCTGTTGACACCTGGTTTCAGTCCTGTCCTGCCCGTACCTGGCTACCAGCTCATCCTGCCTGTTGGCACCTGGTCCCAGTCCCATTCCTGCTTGTACTTGGCTACCAACCCATCCTGCCTGTTGGCACCTGATTCCAGTCCTGTTCCTGCCCATATCTGGCTACCAGCCTGTCCTGCCTGTTGGCACCTGGTCGCAGTCCCATTCCTGCTTGTAGCTGGCTATCAGCCTGTCCCTCCTGTTGGTACCTGGTTTCAGTCCTGTTCTTGGCAATACCTTGCTACCAGTCTGTCCTGCCTGTTGACACCTGGTTCCAGTCCTGTCCTACCAGCCTGTCCTGCCTGTCTGCACCTGATTCCAGTCCTGTTCCTGCCCGTACCTGGCTACCCACCAAGTCTCGCATCACATCACCCCAGCACGGCCCCACACTCTCATGACAGGAGCGGATTGGCTGCATGTATTTTTTATGCAGCTGAGACACTCCTGTCCGAAGAGAATCAGGCCGTGCCGGGTGATGTGATGCAAGACTCGTGTGAGTCACATGAGAGACACTCACAAGTGTGACTCCGACCTAACCTCCAGATTACACCTGAAGGTGGAGATGCTAGAGTACCATGCCTTACTTTTCTCCTGACCAAAACTAATCTGTTCCCACCTCCTCCAGAGAAGTAAGAGCCAGGAATGAGATGGTAACACAGATAAAGACAGAAAGGGAAAAAATAAAACTCAGACACACTTCAAACTCACAAGAACAAACAGTAAGAGACTAAGAAGAAAAGCAAGAGCAGCAACAAAGGACAACAAGGGTTGACATCACAACCACTCAAAGCAATAAAGTACAACAATCACTAGTAAGTCTGGGTCACAACACCTCACCAGTCCAGTATAGATAAGCTTTAGCATGTATTAAAGGAAGGGTCCAGCCAGCATATATAGGAGAGGAGCAAATATGACTGGCTCCCCTACAACATGTGATCAAAGGAGACTAACAAGCTGACCAGCAGAGATTAACTTTTAACCTATGGTTCAGTGCCAGTGATATTTCTGCCTTGCAGTATGTATACTGGCTCCGGTGAGTGTCCTGCCTCCCTGCTACTGTATCCTGACTTGAACCCTCCCCTGTTCATCTCTCTGTCCCGGTCCCTGACTTCCCGCCCCTGTCTGTTGTTTGTATTTCCCTCTGCATGCCTCAACTCCCTGCTTCCGACTTGGTTCTATTTTCTGACTTGATTTTGATCCTCCCTTTTACAGTGACTTGACTTTCCCGGCTTGACCCTGATTGTTTGACTACTCTATTGCCCCCTTGTGGTTCCCCTGTTAACTGCCTGCTGAAGTTACTCTGCTGTACTTCAGCTGCCTTTTTGTTACAGTATGACTTTGTCTCTCCTTTACTACTCTGCTGCCATCTAGTGGGGAATACGTTGTACTACGTCTTACTAGCCCTTTGTACAGCTTGACACCCACATGTTCCATCAGTCATTTCCTCTTTCCTCTGTTTCGTACTAAGCATAAGTTAGGTAGTGGTTTTTAGTAGTTTGTTTGTTTGTTAGTAGTTTGGAATGAAGAGAAGCATAACTCTGCATGAGAGCTGTGTACAAAAAATTACAGAAAATGTAATCAAAGCTTTTTTTCAAAGTTGACATTATTTATAACCAAATAGTTATATCCTCAAGAGATGACCAAAGTGCATAAAATGAACTTTTCTATGATAATTATCTTTTCTTAGTATTTCAAACATCCGAGTTGGCGTTTCGAGGTTGTTCCACCAGAAGCATCTGTGACATCAACCAGCAGTTGTTCAAGACCAACCAGCTGATGACGGTGTATAACTACGTCTGTTCCGAGGCATCTTCCAACCTCCGTTTTGGCTCCATCATCCTTTTCGTTTTTTCATTTCTTTTTAACTACATTTTTTATTTTTGAAAACGGATCCCAAATTTTTGTTAACTTTTTGAAAAATGTTCATACTTTTTGACATAGTATTTTATATCATTCACATAAATCATTCCTTCAGTTCAAACTGATTTAATTGCGCACCATTTGTTAACTCTCTGCTTGCTGTCTTTAAATTGAAACGTTAAAAGGGTTTGTCTTTTCTTGTTAAATGCTATAAATTCCATAGTAAATGTTTGAAAAGAAAAAAATTAGCAATTTACTTTTTATTAATAATCCTCTCAGGTTTAAAGAATGGAGGAATTTATTATTCTATAGGGAATAGCTTGTTATTTGCAACCTCAGGGGTGGTCAGTTTTCTAAGCAGGGAGATGTGCTTACAGGCTATTTTCTAAAGAGCTTGCAAGTGCTGCTCTGAGAGCTCCAGATGGTTAGATCCGAATAGTCTGGTGCCCCCTACTCTCCTCAGATGCCAGTGAGGCAAAGCATCCACTGCTGGCAGCGCACACTTCATACCAGCGGTTCACTCTGTCATGTGCCAAAACTGTCAGTCCTTAGGAGCGCACCACCCACTAGTAAAGAAGAAAACAGGAGGCATGAATCATAAAAAATGTCAATATATGGGACTTATTAAAAAAAATAGAACTTTGATATATTGTAATGAAATACTCGATCAAGGCAGATTTTAAGCAGAAAGTTTTACTTTATTAACTTTTCATTTACTGGCTGCATCCAGAGATCTTAAAAGTGTGGGGGTTTTTTTACATTTTTTGTAATATGGACTCTTAATGTAATGGTGATAAAAAATATTTATATAGTATTTTCTGAAATGGCACATTGTGTTGTTACCTTATTTTTTTCCATTTTGTTATTTATTGTATCATAACAATAAAGAATTTTTGTTTGTAAATATAACACTTTTCAGATCGGTTCCTGAGCCCCCTCTGAACATGAAGACCCCTTCCCAGGACATGAATACAATACCCTTTTGCAGGAAAAGGTTAAAGTATTGTACATTGTAGCGCTAAAATAAACCCCCGAGTTTTCCACTTTACTGGTTCCTCAGGAGTTCAGCAATGTTATTATTATTATTGTTATTTATTATTATTATTATTATTATTATTATTATTATTATTATTATTATTATTTATTTATAAAGCACCATTGATTCCATGGGAAGGGTTTACAAACAGAATACATATATAAGTTGCAATAGACATATTGGGGAGGAGACAGTAGGTGGGGTGGTGGTGAGGCGGTAGCTCTGGTGGTGGTGAGGTGGCAGCTTCGACGATGGTGATGCGGTGGGGTCATTGGAGATTAATAGACAGTAGACAGACTGGTACAGAGGGAAGAGGACCCTGCCCTTGCGGGCTTACATTCTATAGGAGAAAAAACAAAAAGCCAGCACCAAATGTGCACTACAGCACTAAACATTCCAAACTGTACTTATTATAAAAAATGTTTTGAGATTTTTGGCAAAAAATTGCAATTTCTTGAGCTGCTTCGCCACGTCACGGCAAATCTCATTTGAAGCAGTCCTACACTAAAATATTTTTATAAAATGTGCCATACGGCCTCACATATGAATAGTAGAACTACTCTTAGCAGCACTCACCTGGTCTATTTCAATCCCGTACCCATGACTGAGTCATGGCTGTGGGCGGGACAGGTCCAAGCAAATGCTGCATGAAGTAAATAGCCTGTGGACAAAGCCTGATGACTTAATGTGAACAGTCACCAACCGCCAAAATCCAGACAGATGGAATACATCCAAAATTGGGGTGCATAGCAAGGTGGAGGTCAACCACCGACCAATTCAATGAAGAAAAAACAAAAAGCCAGCACCAAATGTGCACTACAGCACTAAACATTCCAAACTGTACTTATTATAAAAAATGTTTTGAGATACGGGATTGAAATAGACCAGGTGAGTGCTGCTAAGAGCAGTTCTACTATTCATATGTGAGGCCGTATGGCACATTTTATAAAAATATTTTAGTGTAGGACTGCTTCAAATGAGATTTGCCGTGACGTGGCGAAGCAGCTCAAGAAATTGCAATTTTTTGCCAAAAATCTCAAAATTTTTAAAATAAGTACAGTTTGGAATGTTTAGTGCCGCAGTGCACATTTGGTGCTGGCTTTTTGGTTTTTTTTTTTTACATTCTATAGGATAATGTGGAGGAGACAGTAGATGGAGTGGTGGTGAGGTGGTGATGAGGCGGCAGCTCCAGTGGTGGTGAGGTGAAAGCTCCGACGGTGGTGAGGCGGTTGGGTCTTTGAAGATTATAGATATTTCTGATCAGATTAGTATTCAAGTTCTGTTTGAAGCTTGCAAGTGTAGCAGATAGTCTGACATGTTGACGCAGAGAATTCCAGAAGACATGTGATGCTCAGGAGACGTTTTGAAGGCGGTTGAAAGAAAAGTGAATGAGTGAGGAGGAGAGAAGGAGATCTTGGGAGGACCAAAGGGGGCTGTTTTTTGGGAAATTCCCAGAGCTTCAGAAAACAATTAAATTCCAGGTTTCACAATATCTTTGCTTGTGGGACTCACACGTGAGGGATATTAGTAGCATATTTTCTATCCTGATTTTACCTTCACATAGATATGAAACACAACATATCTGACATGATTTTATTGGCCAATATTGATTTGTTGGGATACCAGCAATTGCCCAACAAAGGAAAATGGTGCTTTGTGTTTGCCACTTCACCAGGATTCTCTCTGATATTAACATGGCACTTGAAACCTTGGTTCATAGCTTTTTTACCTAGAAGAACAAAGAGGTGTCTTTCTTTGAACATTCTCCCTGAATACATCCCCCAGTTGTATACCCTAGCTTTGTTTTGGATATAAGAGACTATAACATTTTTCATGACACTTTATATCTCCAGATTAAAAAAAAAATGAATAAAAATAAATGAATACTTAACACAACCAAGATCAATTGATGAGTGTGAAACTCTGTCCTGGGGCCAATGTGGAACCAACAACAGACTGTGCAAAGTTACAACTCAACTTTATAAGAACAAACATATTTTGTAGACTTATGACAGATGCTGTAACCATCAAGCTTGTTGCCTCCATGAGATGACATTTGTTGAACCATCTCCTGTGTACGCTGCATTCCTTCCACCATCCTTTAGTGGGGAACCACCAAGAACAACAACTTTTATAAAAGGCTTCTACCAGATGAAGGAAACGTAAGGCTGCTTTACACCATACGTTATCACATACGATATCGTATGCGATCGTACCCGCCCCTATCGTATGTGCGGCATGTTCAATTTGTTGAACGTGTCGCACAAACGATTATTTCCCGTCCACACGGTACTTACCCTTCCATACGACCTCGATGTGGGCGGCAAACGTCCACTTCTTGGAGAGGGAGGGACGTTCGGCGTCACAGCGACGTCACGCGGCAGCCGGCCAACAGAAGTGGAGGGGCGGAGAAGAGCGGGACGTAAACATCCCGCCCACCTCCTTCCTTCCGCATTGCCGGCGGGAGCCGCGGGACACAGGTAAGATGTGTGCTACTCCGGGTACGATGAACAACCTGACGTTCAATTCGTCAGGAATGAACAACGTGCGTGCGATGAACGGTTTTTCATTCAATCGCAATTGCACGTCGCTGTCACATGCTACAACATACCTTACGATGCCGGATGTGCGTCACTCACGACGTGTGTTCATCGTTCCTGGGGTGTCACACACTGTGATGTGTGCTGCCTCGGGAACATTGAACAACCTTGACGTTCAATTTTTAGTAATTGAACGACGTGCGTGCAATCAACGTTTTGACGTTCAATCGCAATCGCACGGAGGTTTTACTTGCTACAATCTTACTTACGATGCTGGATGTGCGTCACTTACGACGTGACCCCGCCGAAGCATCATAAGATTTATTGTAGCGAGTAAAGCCCGCTTAAGCTTTTTACATTCTGTGACCTTTTTTGAGTCCATCATAGTATAAGATCATGACCTCAGCTCAGTGATACTTTACCTGGAAAAATCTTCCAAAAATTTCATGGACATGGAAATTAAGTGAAAAATTCTTGGAAAAAATTGCCCATTAGCTGAAATTGAAATTAACATTATTTTTTTTAATTATACATTTCATTACTGATAAATCTATCAAAGACTATATAAAATAATATAAATATAAAGGCAAAACTGAAAGGAAAACAAAAGAACAGAACATTTAATGTATAACTCCTCGTAAATAACGATAGAAGCAATAAAGTCTTTTACAGAAAAGATAGCAAAAGATAACAAAGGAATCCTCTCTACGATCGAGGGTGTAGATGGCAGAGGACAAGGCCATGACAGTTAAGGTACCGTCACACATAACGAGATCGCTAGCAAGATCGCAGCTGAGTCACAGTTTCTGTGACGCAGTAGCGATCCCGTTAGCGATCTCGTTATGTGTGACACCTACCAGCGATCAGGCCCCTGCTGTGAGATCTCTAGTCGTTGCTGAATGGTCCAGGTCATTTTCTTCAAAGGTGACGTCCTGCTGGGCAGGACGCATCGCTGTGTGTGACACTGTGTGACAGGGTCACAGTGACTGCTGAGATCGTTGTACAGGTTGCTACTGCGACCTGTATTGCTCCTGCATCGCTGGTAAGATCTGACTGTGTGACATCTCACCAGCGACCTCCCAGCGACTTACCTGCGATCCCTATCAGGTCGCATCGTTTTCGGGATCGCTGGTAAGTCGTTGTGTGTGACTGGGCCTTAAAGGCCCAGTCATACTAAACAACTTACCAGCGATCCCAACAACGATACAACCTTATAGGGATCACGGGAGGTTGCTAGGAGGTCGCTGGTGAGATGTCACACTAAGGGGTGCTTCACACATAGCGAGATCGCTACCGAAATCGCTGCTACGGCACGGTTTTGGTGACGCAACAGTGACCTCATTAGCGATCTCGCTGTGTGTGACACTGAGCAGCGATCTGGCCCCTGCTGCGAGATCGCTGCTCGTTACACACAGCCCTGGTTTGTTTTCTTCAAAGGCGCTCTCCCGCTGTGACACACAGATCGCTGTGTGTGACAGCGAGAGAGCGACGAAATGAAGCGAGCAGGGAGCAGGAGCCGGCATCTGGCAGCTGAGGTAAGCTGTAACCAGGGTAAGCATCGGGTAACCAAGGTGGTTACCCGATATTTACCTTAGTTACCAGCCTCCGCAGCTCTCACGCTGCCTGTGCTGCCGGCTCCGGCTCTCTGCACATGTAGCTGCAGTACACATCGGGTTAATTAACCCGATGTGTACTGTAGCTAGGAGATCAAGGAGCCAGCGCTAACCAGTGTGCGCGGCTCCCTGCTCTCTGCACATGTAGCTGCAGTACACATCGGGTTAATTAACCCGATGTGCACTGTAGCTAGGAGAGCAAGGAGCCAGCGCTAAGCATTGTGCGCGGCTCCCTGCTCTCGTGGTTATGATCGCTGCTTCGGCTGCTGTGTTTGACAGCTAAGCAGCGATCATAACAGCGACTTACAAGGTCGCTGCTACATCACAGAAAATGGTGACGTAACAGCGACCTCGTTGTCGCTGTCGCTTAGTGTGAACCAGCCCTAAGCGACGCTCCAGCGATCCCACCAGCAACCTGACCTGGCAGGGATCGCTGGAGCGTCGCTACACGTGGAAGCATGCTGCACTTGGTAACTAAGGTAAATATCGGGTAACCAACCTGATATTTACCTTCTTTACCAGCGTCCGCCGCTCTCACACTGCCAGTGCCGGCTCCCTGTTCCCTGCACACAGCCACAGTACACATCAGGTTAATTACTCAATTAATTAGTCAATTTATTGAATTCAAACAGGAAAACTTTTATAAATGCATATCTTCTTCGATAAGGAAACAATGTGTATTTTTCCTCCATATATATATATATATATATATATATATATATATATATATATATATATATATATATATATATATACATATATATATATATATATATATAAAAAAAATAATTTCTCTCGATCCTCGATGAAATAGGAATTTCCGCTTAATCTGAGAAGTATATAATTATATTATTTCTTCAGTCATTACGCATATATATGCCTGCTTTTTGGATGATGAATGTTTGCAAATTCATTTGTTGTTTTGCTGTTTCACCCTTTATTCACCTGTATGTCAGCTCAATTAGAACTTCTGCTGCCTCCTCCTTTCTCCCTTTCCCCTCCGCCCCCTCCCCTCCCCTTCCCCTCCCCCTCCACCTCCCCTTCCCCTCCCTCCTCTGGTGTTCATTCAGTCTATTTGAAGAGCTATGTAGCATAACTTGGGTTCACTTATGATTAAGGACTCCGCATGTTTTTAAAAATGAAGTCCAAAACGCGTTAAGCCCCCCCTTTTTTGTTATCATTATCTAGGTCTTCACATTGTTACTATTTTTAACCTTTTCAAATAAAGCCTTGATGTTTTTACCTAAATAAGAAAAATCCTGGATCCTCAATTTCCTTTTTCCTTGGCGTCTCTTCCTCTTATACCCGCCAGAGCGCCGTGTGTCAGAGGAGTGCAGCTTTTCTGCAGATCCGAGTAATGCAGCTGTGATCTTCAGAAATGAACAAACAATCAGACAGCTGATCCCTATAGTCCCCTAGGGAGACTAGTAAAATAAAAAAAATGTTAAAAAAAAGTGTTAAAAAAAATAAAAAAAATAAAAAACCTAAAAGTTCAAATCACCCCTATTCGCCCCATTGAAAATTAAAGGGTTAAAAAAATTAAAAAATATACACATATTTGGTATCACCGCATTCAGAAATGCCCGATCTATCAAACTATAAAATCAGTTAACCTGATCGGTAAATGGCGTAGTGGCAAAAAAATTCCAAATACTAAAATTAAATTTTTTTGGTCACCACAAATTGTGAGCAAAATACAATAACAGGCGATCAAAATATAGCATCTGCGCAAAAATGCTACCATTAAAAATGTCAGCTCAAGACGCAGAAAATAAGCCATCACTGAGCCATAGATCACGAAAAATGAGAACGCTACAGTTTTTGGAAATGGAGCAAAAAGGTGCCACTTTTTTGGACAAGCGTCTGAATTTTTTTTAACCCCTTAGATAACAGGAAACCTATACATGTCTGGTGTCTAGAAACTTGTACCGACCTGAAGCATCATATGGACACATCAGTTTTAACATATAATGAACAGGGTGAATAAAATACCCCAAAAACAATGGTACAATCATACTTTTTTTGCAATTTTTCCACACTTGGACTTTTTTCCCCATTTTCCAGTACATTATATGGTAAAATTTATGGTTTAATTTAAAAGTACAACTTGTCTCACAAAAACATAAGCCATTATATGGCAAGATTGAATGAAAAATAAAAAAGTTACGGCTCTCGGAATAAGGGGAGGAAAAACCAAAAACGGAAAATGGAAAATCGCCCGGGGGTGAAGGGCTAAGAATTTTTTTTACAAGTGTAATTCTAATTAAAATGCCAGTTACATAATATCACTGATTAACCACACTGAGTAAGGCATTGCTGCTGGCACCTGTCGAATCTTTATCTCTATAGCCGGCGTCACACGGGGCGATATGTCGGGCGGTCGCATGAGCGATCGCACCCGCCCCTATCGTTTGTGCGTCATGGGCAATTAATTGCCCGTGGCGCACAAAGTCATTTACCCCAGTCACACGCACTTACCTCCCGGACGACCTCACTGTGGGCGGCGAACATTCACTTCCTGAAGGGGGAGGGATGTTCGGATGACGTCACACAGGGGCCAGCCAATAGAAGCAGAGGGGCGGAGATGAGCGGGACGTAACATCCCACCCACCTCCTTCCTTCCTCATTGCGGGAGGACGCAGGTAAGCTGTGTTCTTCGCTCCCGGCGTGTCACACGTAGTGATGTGTGCTGCCTCAGGAATGACGAACAACCGTCGCGCAGAACCGTGCACGGGTGGATCACCCTCTAAATTCACCTCCTGCAGCCAGCAGTGATTCTTGCACATGTCAGATGATTTGAACATCAGACGTGTGCCTCGCAGGCATGAGTGGATTCATGATCCACCCGCGGGCCTAGTGGCGGGGTCACGGCAGCTGGGACGGGTGGCAAGGGAGGCAGTAGGGCGAGGGGGTTCAGACCGGGTCCCGCAGCCACGATGACCGACCCACTAGGGGTACCGGGGCGTGGGTCACTCACCCTCCCTTCCACAACTTCCTCCTCGCGTCTCCGCACGGTCGCTATGACCTCCGCCATGTCGGTCTCCCACTCCTCCAAGAGGAGCTGCATCTTGACCTGCAGCCGTTGTTGGAGCTGCGCGGTCCGGATCTCCACCCACGCCGCGGTGCCAGGCGCGGGGGCTACGGTGCTTCGGGACGGCATGTACCTCTCGCTGGCGGCCTCTCCCAGGAACAAGATAGCCGCAGAGTCCTGGCGTCCCTGCTTTTATAGCCGCGCTCACATGAAACCAGTTGCCATTTCGTCCCCCCTTAGTTTCTTTCCGGCCCCTCCTCTATCGGGGCGGGGTTTTGGCCTTCGCGCCTCCACTACTCGAGGAGACGCTGGAGCGGGAACTCTTCGCGCCCAAGATGGCGGCTTTTCAAAATTTCCGGCCGGACACCTCCGGCGGTCACACAAGGCGCACTTCCACCAGTCGGTAGAACGCTAGGATCCTGTTCGTGATGCCAAGTTGTCGCGGGCGGAGGAGGGGACGCTGCGCTCTCCCACTGCTCGGGTCTGGCTGCTGCTGCCGTTGCTCGGTGGCTCGAGCGATGGGCCAGATCCTGGGGACTCGAGCGGCGCTCCTCGCCCGTGAGTGAAAAGGGGTGGTTTGGTTTTGGGGATATTGTCCGTGATGCCACCCACGGTTGTGGTGATTTTTGGTGACACCAGCGCTGCTCTGGATGGGGATCCTGGGGACGGTGACAGGGAGCAGCTTTGATAGTTTATTCTCCCCTCCGTGGGTAGGGGGGTTGGCTGTCCCGGGGCCCGGTGATGGGGTAGGGATGGATGGCAGGCGGGTTGCGTGGCCTGATGAGGTGCCTGGTCGCAGGGGCAGCACTGTGCCGCACGGCACGGAGGTACTCACTCAGCCCAATGATGATGACACAGTTCACGGTAAAACAAGCGGCTGGATGGACGGGTCCCTCGGACGGCTGCGGTGTTGTTGTTCCCTGCAGGTTAGCGGTGACTGTCTTTTCCCGGCACCTACTCTGTCTGTACGGTTTCGATGGGTTCCCACCGGTAACCCGCTCCCCGACTTGGATATGGGCCGGAGGAGCCCCTTTTGCCCGCAGGCGCTGGCCCTGAGAAACGGTTGCCTTGGCGGTAGCGGTGTCTCTCTCACTGGGTTGGACTGTTGCCTTCTGTCGGGACTTGACTGTTTAGGAACCCGGAGGTCCCCTTCACTAACGGATTCGGCAACTTCACGGCGACTCCTAGCCTTGCCGGGGTCCGAAAAGGCCCCTGCCACTGGTGCTGGCTTCTCTTTGTGTACCGGTCCAGTACCGCCGGGCCACCACCCGTCCACGGTCCTTACGGTAGACTCCAATCGGCCACTCCTGCAGACGATCACCACCGTCTGCCAACCTTGCTGTCTCGCCCGGGCCACACACCCGGACGCTCTTCAGACTGTTTGTTTGCTCTCGTACCACTTCACTTCCTCACTCCTCCAACTCCTGAACTAATCTCACTCTTTTCCCTCCTCCAGGACTGTGAACTCCTCGGTGGGTGGAGACCAACCGCCTGGCTCCACCCCCTGGTGTGGACATCAGCCCCTGGAGGAAGGCAACAAGGGTTTTGTGTCTGACCTTGATGTGCCTGCAGGTAATGTGGGGTGTGTTGGTGTTGTTCTCTGTGGCTCCTGGCTTGTCCAGGGCGACACACTCCTCCAGCTGTTTCTCTTGTCTATCGTGTGTGCAGTGTTTGCTTCTCAATGCTGCAGGCACACGGTAGATCAGGACATTGGGGAGAAGACAGTGTGTACTCACCACTTGCGTCCTCTCCTGCAGGTGCACAGCACTGGCCGGTAATATGCAAAGATAGAAGCATTGACAATGCTTCTATCAGCTACCGACCAAATGATCTCCTGCCTTGCAGAGCTGCTGCATCTTAGGCTAAGTTCACACCACCGGTTTTGCAGAGCCGGCCAATCTGGCTCTAAAAACCTATGCAACGGATGCGGCGACAAAACCGCATCCTTTGCATACGTTTTTTACATGCGGCCCATCCGGTTTTTGCCGCTTGCGGCAAGCTACTGAGCATGCGCAGTGGAAAAAACCGCATGCGGCGTCCATAGGCATGCATTGCAAATCGCGCCGCATCGGCACAAAAAAAACATGCCAGGCTCCGTTCCATCCGGCCGCCGCATCGGCTAAATCTGCCACATGCGGCAAAAACCGGACCGAACGCAAGCCCATGCGGCACAATACGACACTAATGTAAGTCACATAGTGTCACATTTACACTATCTGAATACAAAAGGTACCACTTTATAACCTCTTTATTTTGGTCTCACATGGGGCACAATAATAACAGGGACCTTTCTAGAATGCAGCCCAGGAGCTGCAGAAGGGGAAGCTTTTAGCTTTTGGGTGAAATTTCTGCTGACAGGTTCCCTTTAACAAGAACTGTACCTGTGTTCTTCCATTTCCTTACTATGGTCCTCACAGTGGAAACTGACAGTTTAAATCTCTGAGACATCTTTTTGTACCTTCCCCTGAACAACTATGCTGAATAATCTTTGTTTTCAGATCATTTGAGAGTTGTTTTGAGGAGCCCATGATGCCACTCTTCATAGGAGATTCAAATAGGAGAACAACTTGCAAGTGGCCACCTTAAATACCTTTTCTCATGATTGGATACACCTGCCTATGAAGTGCAAAGCTCAATGAGGTTACAAAACCAATTTAGTGCTTTAGTAAGTCAGTAAAAAGTAGTTAGGAGTGTTCAAATCAAGAAATTGATAAGGGTGCCCATACTTTTGCACCGGTCAAATTTTGTTTAAATGCGGATTGCACATTTTCTGTTAGTACAATAAACCTCATTTCAATCCAGAAATATTACTTAGTCCATCAGTTATTAGATATATGAAACTGAAAATAGCAAAAACCCAAATTGTTATAAAGAAAAAAGGTTCACATTAATAGGGGTGCACAAACTTTTTCATATGACTGTAATTGCCCTTACACTGTACACATTGACTACTAATATCAATAAATTCTTACCCTTACTCATTACCACACTGCTATGTGTATTGTGAACCTTTCCCATAAATTGGAGGACTTTTAACCCAGAGAGAGACATTAGAGTAGGCAGGGGCCCAACAATAAGAGGTTGCTGCCTTTGATGTTGGCTGTTGGACTCACAAAAAACTGTTTTTCATAGCAGTATTGCGCATATATATTATATATATATTATATATATATATATATATATACACAGTACAGACCAAAAGTTTGGACACACCTCAGTTTTCTTCATTTTCAGGAGTCTTGTAGATTCAGATTGAAGGCATCAAAGCTATTGTGACGCCCTGGGCAAGCCAGGGGTCACAGGTCATCACACCACCACACCCTACATCCCAGTCAGGAACACCAAAGCTAACCAAAAATCCTTGTTGCCTTCCTCCAGAGGCTGATGTTCACACCAGGGGGTGGGCCAGGCGGTGGGCTCCGCCCACCGAGGAGTTCAAAGCTCTGGAGGTGGGAGAAACCAGGCAGAGAAAGCTCAGGGAAGAGCTTGAGTAAAGAGCTAGAGTAGCCCAGGCAGGGCTCAAGAGTAGTCAAGTCAGGGAGTTAAGGAAGTGAAAGTAGAAGGAAGTAAAGTGGTAAAGGAGGAAAGCAAGAGTGGTGACAGGAAAGAAAGAGAGTGGAAAGCCTGAAGTGTCCAGCTGTGTGCAGGATGGGTCAGCAAGGTCAGCAACGACAGTGACTGTCCAGAGGGGTGACTGTTCGGGAGTTCCTGGAAGGACCGCGGACGGGTAGTGACCCAGCGCTCTGGAGCAGCGTGCAAAGGACAGTCAGCACCAGGGCAGGGGCCTCTCGGACCCCGGCAAGGCTAGGAGTCGCCATAAGTTGCCGAATCCGTCAGTGAAGGGGACATCGATCCCCCAACAACCAAGTCCCGATTGAAGGCAACAGTCCAACCATTAAGGAGGAACACCGCCACCGCCAAGGCACCAGTTCCTCAGGGCCAGCGTCTGCGGGCAAAGTAGAGCTCCTCCGGTCCAGCTTGAAGCCGGGGAGCGGGTTACCGGTGGGAACCCATCGCTACCAACTTAGAAACATCAGGTGCAGGTCAGAGGGACATCACCGTTACCTACTGGGAGAGCAAGTGCAGCCGTCCGTGGGAACCGTCTTTCCAGCCGTGTGGTTTACCGTAAAACTGTGTCAACGTCTCAGGCTGAGTGAGTACCACAGTGCCGCAAGGCACAGCGCTGCCCCCGCGTCCCTGCGCCCACCAGGCCCTGCATCTCCCTCACCATCACCGGGTCCCAGGATCACCAACCCCTACCCACGGAGGGGCAACGCAACATCTCGCTGCTACACACCATCATCCCCGGGCCTATAGAGCAGCGGTGGTGAAATCACCACAACCGTGGGTGGCGTCATGGACAATAAGCAATTCCCACACCCAACAACCCCCCTTTCACTCACGGGCGAGGAGTGCCGCTCGAGAACCCCCGGGATCCGGCCCACAGCTCGAGCCACCACTGAGCAGCAGCCGCCGGACCCGAACAGAAGGGGTGAGCGTAGTGTGCTGACACCCTCCTCCCCGCCCGCGACAACTTGGCGTCACGAACAGGATCTTACCGCTCTGCCATTTGGTAGAGGTGCGCCTTGTTACCGCCGGAGGTATCCGGCTGAAAAATTTCAGAAGTCGCCATCTTTGGCGCGAAAAGTTCCCGCTCGAGCGTCTTCTCGAGTAGCAGTGGCGCGAAGGCCAAAACCCCGCCCCGAGAGAGGAGGGGCCGGAAAGAGCTAAGGGGGACGCGATGGCGGCTGGCCGCATGTGAGCGCGGCTGTGGAAGCAGGGACGCCAGGACCCTGCGGCCATTTATTGGTTCCTGGAAGAGGCCGCTGCTAAAGATGCTGAGTCCGACCAACAACACCGTGGTCCCCGCGCCCGTCATGGCGGCGTGGGTGGAATTCCGGACCGCCCAGCTAAGCAGCCGTCTGCAGGTCCGCATGCAGCTCCTCCTGGAGGAGTGGGAGGCCGACATGGTGGAAGTTGAGGCTGCTACGCGGAGATGTGAGGTGGAGGAAGATTTGGAGGAACGGGCAAGAGACCCACGTCCCTGTATTCCCGAGGGATTGGCCGCTGCGGCTGAGGGGCCCGGCCTACACCCGTTCACCCTGCTGCCTCTCCCGCTACCCGCGTTAGCTGCTGCTGTCCCGCCACTAGGCCCGCTACCACCACCACCGGTAGCGGTACCCTGCCAATCCGCCCCGGCGGACCGACCTGCAGCAGAAGCTCATGACCACACTGAACTGCTTCTATGGAAGAAGCCAAAGGCTGAGCCCGTCAGCAAAGATGCACCGGAGGCACGGCGGGGATGCAGCTGCCAGGAGGCAGAGGAGGCCATGTCACAGCGGGGTCCCTCATTACTGAAGGTGCCGGTCGTAGCCGACACGGAGGGACTCTGGCTGGGTCCGTCCCCCGCACACGCTGAAACAGAGCAAACAGAAAGTACTCCCGGCTGGGAGCGGCGGCAACAGCAGCTGCGCAGGGAGATCGATACCCGAGAGGGGTGTAGAGCGGATGTGCATGCCCGCATGAAAATGGAAGAAGATCGCCTGCAGCGAGCTACCATTGGGGTCCAGAGCGGTGCACCATGTGAAGGTGGCACTAGAGCCCCACGAGTGAGAATGGACTGTTGAGCTGAAAAAGGCAGCGGAGTGCCGCTGCACAGTCCCCGTTGGGACCACCACTGAGTTGTTTGTTTGTTTGAAAGTTTTGAAAAATGATGAAAATGATTACCGTGTACTTCATCTGATTGTCTGCTTGATTTGCAACCGGCCAGAGCCGGCACCGTTGTCCCCGTGGGGACCGTTTAAAAAGTTGCATGGAGGACTTTCCATGGACAAGCCCGTGAACTTGCAGGGCAACCACAAACATTAAGTGGCTTGTAAATAAGTTGTTTACCGTTACCGTTTTCCGCAATGCCGCCTCCGGAGAGGCAGGTTGGAGGGAGGGCCCTCAGCAGAGCAGGCTGGGGCCCAGCCACCACAGGAATCGGTGGCTACCCTCTGGAGGGAAAGGACAGATCCCGCTCGGGTAACTTGTGCTGGACTGTGGGTCAAGGGGTGCTGCCTGGGCTTTAGGGGCAGCATCAGGGCCAGGTTGCTTGGGTGGGAGAGAGCAGAAACCGTAACCGTAAACCGTTTGAAACGTTTAAGAAATGTGCCTCCCGTTATGGGAAGATTCATTGAAAATGTTTACATGTTATTGTTTTACCATGTTATATTTTGCAGAAAAATAAAACCGGTATTGGACGGGCAGCCCGCGGACGGTCTGCATTTTGCTAAGGGGGAATGTGACGCCCTGGGCAAGCCAGGGGTCACAGGTCATCACACCACCACACCCTACATCCCAGTCAGGAACACCAAAGCTAACCAAAAATCCTTGTTGCCTTCCTCCAGAGGCTGATGTTCACACCAGGGGGTGGGCCAGGCGGTGGGCTCCGCCCACCGAGGAGTTCACAGCTCTGGAGGTGGGAGAAACCAGGCAGAGAAAGCTCAGGGAAGAGCTTGAGTAAAGAGCTAGAGTAGCCCAGGCAGGGCTCAAGAGTAGTCAAGTCAGGGAGTTAAGGAAGTGAAAGTAGAAGGAAGTAAAGTGGTAAAGGAGGAAAGCAAGAGTGGTGACAGGAAAGAAAGAGAGTGGAAAGCCTGAAGTGTCCAGCTGTGTGCAGGACGGGTCAGCAAGGTCAGCAACGACGGTGACTGTCCAGAGGGGTGACTGTTCGGGAGTTCCTGGAAGGACCGCGGACGGGTAGTGACCCGGCGCTCTGGAGCAGCGTGCAAAGGACAGTCAGCACCAGGGCAGGGGCCTCTCGGACCCCGGCAAGGCTAGGAGTCGCTATAAGTTGCCGAATCCATCAGTGAAGGGGACGTCGATCCCCCAACAACCAAGTCCCGATTGAAGGCAACAGTCCAACCATTAAGGAGGAACACCGCCACCGCCAAGGCACCAGTTCCTCAGGGCCAGCGTCTGCGGGCAAAGTAGAGCTCCTCCGGTCCAGCTTGAAGCCGGGGAGCGGGTTACCGGTGGGAACCCATCGCTACCAACTTAGAAACATCAGGTGCAGGTCAGAGGGACATCACCGTTACCTACTGGGAGAGCAAGTGCAGCCGTCCGTGGGAACCGTCTTTCCAGCCGTGTGGTTTACCGTAAAACTGTGTCAACATCTCAGGCTGAGTGAGTACCACAGTGCCGCAAGGCACAGCGCTGCCACCGCGTCCCTGCGCCCACCAGGCCCTGCATCTCCCTCACCATCACCGGGTCCCAGGATCACCAACCCCTACCCACGGAGGGGCAACGCAACATCTCGCTGCTACACACCATCATCCCCGGGCCTATAGAGCAGCGGTGGTGAAATCACCACAACCGTGGGTGGCGTCACGGACAATAAGCAATTCCCACACCCAACAACCCCCCTTTCACTCATGGGCGTGGAGTGCCGCTCGAGAACCCCCTGAATCCGGCCCACAGCTTGAGCCACCACTGAGCAGCAGCCGCCGGACCCGAGCAGAAGGGGTGAGCGCAGTGTGCTGACACCCTCCTCCCCGCCCGCGACACTATGAAGTAACACATGTGGAATGAAATACTCAAAAAAGTGTGAAACAACTGAAAATATGTCTTATATTCTAGGTTCTTCAAAGTATCCACCTTTTGCTTTGATTACTACTTTGCACACTCTTGGCATTCTCTTGATGAACTTCAAGAGGTAGTCACCGAAAATGGTTTTCCAACAGTCTTGAAGGAGTTCCCAGAGATGCTTAGCACTTGTTGGCCCTTTTGCCTTCACTCTGCGGTCCAGCTCAATCCAAACCATCTCGATTGGGTTCAGGTCTGGTGACTGTGGAGGCCAGGTCATCTGGCGTAGCACCCCATCACTCTCCTTCTTAGTCAAATAGCCCTTACACAGCCTGGAGGTGTGTTTGGGGTCATTGTCCTGTTGAAAAATAAATGATGGTCCAACTAAACGCAAACCGGATGGAATAGCACGCCTCTGCAAGATGCTGTGGTAGCCATGCTGGTTCTGTATGCCTTCAATTTTTAATAAATCCCCAACAGTGTCACCAGCAAAGCCCCCCCACACCATCACACCTCCTCCTCCATGCTTCACGGTGGGAACCAGCCATGTAGAGTCCATCCGTTCACCTTTTCTACAAAGACACGCTGGTTGGATCCAAAGATCTCAAATTTGGCCTCATCAGACCAAAGCACAGATTTCCACCGGTCTAATGTCCATTCCTTGTGTTCTTTAGCCAAAACAAGTCTCTTCTTCTTGTTGCCTGTCCTTAGCAGTGGTTTCCTAGCAGATATTTTACCATGAAGGCTGCTGCACAAAGTCTCCGCTTAACAGTTGTTCTAGAGATGAGAAGATGTGTCCAAACTTTTGGTCTGTACTGTATATATATATATATTTTTAATAAGATTCCACCCAGTTCACACACTGTATAATTGGCTGTTTAACTCACTTTGCTGCGATACGAGCTATACTCAGGAATGCTGTCTCTTTTAGAAGTCCAGCAGTTTATTAAAACATATTGCATAAACTGCTCCTCAAACAAAACATGAGCCTCTTGCAGCTTTACATTCAAAATAAACAATCACGGAGAGCCGATGGTTGCTATGGTAGCACAGGGTCATGTGATGACTCCCGTAGCTTACATGACTCACTTGCTGTAACAGCCGTCAGAGCAGCTGTGATCAACAGAAATAGTTGAATAGTAGAATAAAAAAATAAAAAAAATAAAAAAAAGTTTTAAAAAATTAAAAAAATAAAAAACCTAAAAGTTCAAATCGCCCCATTGAAAATTAAAGGGTTAAAAAATATGCACAGATTTGGTATCGCCGCATTCATAAACTCCTGATCTATCAAAATATAAAATAATTTAGTCTAATTGGTAAATGGCGTAGCGGTAAAAAACTCCAAAAGCCAAAATTAAATTTTTTTTTTTGTCACCGCAAATTTTGCGCAAAATGCAATAACAGGCGATCAAAAGGTAGCATCTGCGCATAAATGGTGCCATTAAAAAACTCAGCTCAAGACGCAAAAAATAAGCCATCACTGAGCTATAGATTCTTAAAAATGAGAACGATACGGGTCGCAGAAAATGGCACAAAAATGGCGCCACTTTTTTTTGACAAACTTCTGAATTGTTTTTAACCCCTTATAAAATATAAAAATAAACCTATACATGTTTGGTGTCACTGAACTAATACCAACCTGAGGCATCGCACCCACTTCAGTTTTACCAAATAGTGACCACATGGAATAAAATATCCCCAAAACAATCGTGCAATGGCACTTTTTTTTTTTTGCAATTTTTCCGCATTTGTTTTTTTTTTGTTGTTTTCCAGTACACTATATGGTGAAACTTATAGTTCCATTTAAAAGTACAGCTCGTCCCACAAAAAACAAGCCCTCATATGGCAAGATTAATGGAAAAATTTAAAAGTTACGGCTCTCGGAAGAAGGGGAGCAAAAAAAAATGGAAAACAGAAAATCGCCCAAGGGTGAAGGGGAAGGGAATCTTTCAACAGGTTTTCGCCATAATGCAGAGGCAGATAACCTGATTCCAGTAGTATGTCACTTACTGGGCAGTTTTTTTAATAAAATCACAGTTCTCTGAATGCTGAGCTCTGTATAATCCCAAATACACCACTGATTGGCAGCTTTCTGTGTGCACTGTGCATAGGCAGAAAACCGCCAATGATGCCTGATAACAGGCTTACTGGTCCTCTAATGAAAATATTGTAAGTTTATCAAAACTACAGCAAGAAGCCCAGTAAGTGACACATCCCAGGAATAGGGGTCTCAATTTATGCTGTTCTCAGATTAGGTGGTCAATCTGATGACATATTCCTTTAAATGCCCTGGAGGTGTTTATATCTTCTCAGACCAATCCTTTACCGTAGAGCCGAATGACGGAGTGACCTAATAATAATACCGCTCTTTAGACCTGCAAACATATTGTCCTGATGACACAGCTGATGATGTGAGCTGAACTTTTTGACTCCCAAATACCATATTTCTGTGTAACATGTCCTGACACCTGAGAAATCGAGCACTCCTTCTACTGCGAAGGTATGCGAGAAAAGGATTGGCCTCGGTGTCCCACCTTCATCTACAAACAGCCTCTGGGGTGGATCTCCATCCAGTGTTCATGACTCGTAGAGAAAGTCTTCTGAAAAGACGACCGGGGAGTAATCCAAAGACAGAGGAACGTTTTGACGAATGCTAAAAGTGATGCTCCTAGTTGTGGTCCTATGTCTGATCTCCACTCTTCCACCCACCGGTACGTATGGCTCTTCTCTGGAGGATCTAGTCCTTCTCTTCTGAGTATTGGGATTAGATTAATGTAACATGATAAGGTTTATTATGAGCTGGAAAGATACAGATACTTTGTAAATACTCAAAGAACTTCACCGGGCAAAGCAAGAACAACAGGTAGGAACCTGCTCATGAGGGTCTTCAAGCTGCAAGGTAAGGGCAAAGTAGGTAGAAACTGCTCATTTGTTAGAGTGGTGGGCAAATGGTTATTGTTGCAGGCTTTTATTAAGAAGATGGATTTATATTTTGGGTGATTTGATGATTTCGAGCAAGAGGGAGCATTTCACTTCAGAGGGAACATTTATGTCTTCTTTTTGGCAAAGGGGTGGTACGTCAATGTGTGATACCTCACTTCTCCCTCTCACTTATCATTATTGTTTAATGACCTGCAGGTTGAAGTCGAGCCATTGCGATTTTAATGGATGAACCCCCTGTAGGAACATTGATCTTTTACAGCCTAGACAGGTCCACTAGGGTCTTCTCCAACAAGCTAGGTACACCAGGTTCTACTCTGCCTAGATAGGTCCACCAGGGTTTTCTCTGCCTAGATAGGTTCACCAGGGTCTGCTTTGCCTTGATAAGTTCACCAGGATCTCCCCACCTAGATAGTTCCACCAGGTTCTTCTCTGCCTAGATAGATCCACCAAGGTCTTCTTCGCCTAGATAGGTCCACCAGGGTCATCTCCATCAAGGTTGGTCAACCAGGGTCTTCTTTGCCTAGATAGGTGCACCATGGTCTTCTCTGCCTTGATATGTCCACCAGGGTCTTGTCCACCTAGATAGGTTCATTAGGGTATTCTCCACCAAGCTAGGTCCACCAGGGTCTTCTTTGCCTTGATAGGTTCACCAGGGTCTTCTCCACCTAGATAGGTCCACCATGTTCTTCTCTGCCTAGATATGTTCACCAGGGTCTTCTCCACCTAGATATGTCCACCAGGTTCTTTTTTGTCTAGATACGTCCACCAAGATCCTTTCGCCTAGATAGGTCCACCAGAGTCTTCTCCACCAAGCTAAGTCCACCAGGCTCTTCTCTGTCTAGATAACTGCACCAGGGTCTTCTCTGCCTTCATAGGTCCACTAGGGTCTTCTCCGCCTAGAAAAGTCCATTAGAGTCTTCTCCACCAAGCTAGGTCCACCAGAGAGTCTTCTCTGCCTAAATGGGTCCACCAGGGTCTTCTTTACCTTGATAGGTCCACCAGAGTCTTTTTTGCCTTGATAGCTCCACCAGGTTCTTCTCCACCTAGATAGGTCCATTAAGATCCTCACCTTGATAGGTCAACCATGATTTTCTCCACCAAGCTAAGTCCACCAGGCTCTTCTCTGCCTAGATAGGTGCACAAGGTTCTTCTCTGTCGTGATAGGTCAACCAGGGTCTTCTCCGCCTAGATAGGTCCATCAGAGACTTCTCCACCAAACTAGGTCCACCAGAGTCTTCTCTGCCTAGATAGGTCCACCAGGGTCTTCTCTGTCTAGATAGGCCCACCAGGGTCTTCTTCACCTAGTTCAACATTTGGCATCAATGGTTTGTCAAATATTCGAAGCTGGTGTCAAGTTAACTTTTGTTAGATCTTTAAATCACTTTTCTCCAGCTGAGTCCCCTCTTCTGCCCTATTCTTCATACTGGTAGTTGATATTCATATTTTTCAGTAGGGAGCAGGGAGACGGATGGTCTTGGTGGACAGTTCCTTGGTTTTAAAGATAAACTCCCAACGGGTGTCCATATGAGATGACAAGTCCCATTACTGTCACAACTAAATACTATCCGAAAAAGCGTTATATGGTCCAGTGACACCATGGGAACTGTTTTATGGTGCATGGAGACCATCTGATCATTGAATATGACTTTTTTCGTTTTACAGCCTATTCCCTGAACTGTACAGAATGCAGAACAACAAATTCCACCTCGTGCACCGGGGACAGTGTGTTGTGCAGTAACACATTTGTCTGCGCTTCCTCCTACACGGAGACTCTGAATAACGGTAAGCATTGGAGACAGCTTGTAGCATGAATTAAAGGGAATCTGTCAGCAGGTTGTAATCTGAGAGCAGCAGGATGTGTGTGTCACGTATAGACTGTGCTGTTGTTTCAATAAAATCAATGTTTTATCAACAGGAGATTATCACCGCAGGACTAGGTGTCTCGTGCCTGCTAGTCGAACTCCGCCCATAACACTGATTAATAGCTGGTAAAGAGTGATGTGGGTGGGGTTATACAGGGCTCAACATTCTGAGCACTACTAGATCTACAGATGAGAAAACTACAGCAAGTAGCCTAGTAAGTGACACATTGTTGAAATCAAGGTATCAGGCCCTATATGATACTGCTCTTAGATTACATAGTAAAAACCTGCTGACAGACAAAGTGAATAGTAAAAATATCAAATTCACAAGAATTTAATAATAATAATAATAATAATAATAATAATAATAATTAATTAATAATAATTTTGGCTGAAAATTGAGATTAAATTAATTTGCCTCAAACTGACTTGTTCATCATCTGTAAGTATAGTGACTCTTCATTTATTGATCTCCTGTATACTGTCCACAGATGGAACCAGATCTTCAGAGCTCATCCGGTCCTGCGCGCCGAGCAGTCAGTGCAATGTAACCGGGAGCGTGACTCTACCATCTGGACGGATGTGGATGTTCACATCATGCTGCGATTCTGACAACTGCACGTCCCCCATTGTCACAGGTGAGTTCCCGTCCTTTTTTTTTATTTTCTCTCTTTACTTTCTATGATGCCATACTCATCACATGGGGACAGAGATTCCCTTTTAACCCCTTCACAACCTTGGATGTACTGGTATGTCTTAGGTTTTTTCCCTGCCTTTGATGCAGGCTCACATGCCAAGCCCACATCTTTCCTGGCAGATGATGGCTGATATAATCAGCCCTCATGTCCCTCCTACAGCCGCGGGTGGATTGGAGATCTGCCCGAAGCAGCTCATCACATGGAGACAGAACATCCCTTTTAACCCCTTCACAACCTTGGATGTACTGGTATGTCTTAGGTTTTTTTCCCTGCCTTTGATGCAGGCTCACATGCCAAGCCCACATCTTTCCCGGCAGATGATGGCTGATTTAATCAGCCCTCATGTCCCTCTTAGAGCCGCGGGTGGATTGGAGATCTGCCCAAAGCAGTTAGCCAGTTAAATCCAGTTGTTAATCTCTGACAGCGGGATATAACAAGCCAGCCGGGAGCGCATTATTCCCCGCTCCCATTGGAGCTTCTGTGACGTCATCAAGGAGCACCAATACGTTTTTATGACAGCCAGGGGTCAGCTGATGACCCCTGTGTCTATCATTACGATCTGCCTGTGAATGCTGCGAGCCACCATCATAGTGGATCGTGATTTCTGATGTACAGAGCGGTTCTGATACAGACACTAATGCCAACACCGATGCTGATGCCGATGCTGAGGCTGATACTGATACCCACACTGAGGATGATGCCGATTCTAATGCTGAGGTTGATGCTGACTTTGATGATGTCAACGCCAATACTGACACTGATGCCAGCACTGATGATGAAACTGATTCTGACGCTGACACGGAGAACTATGTTGAGGCTGATGTTGACGCTTATGCTGAGGCTGACGCTAACACTGATGTACTGCTCTGTAAAGCACAAGCGATTGGACGATGGTAGCTTACTGATACTGATGCTAATGCTGAGGCTGATGCCGACGCTGATGCTAACACTGAGGCTGATGCCAATGCTGACGCTAATCCTAATGCTGAGGTTGAATCTGATTCTGATAATGATATCAACACTGACCCTGATGCCAATGCTGACACTGATACTGATGCCAATGCTGACACTGATACTGATGCCAATGCTGACACTGATACTGATGCTGATGCTGACACTGATGAAGATGTTGATGTTGAAGCTGATGCCGATGCTGATGTACTGCTCTGTAAAGCATGAGCAATTGGACTATGACAGCTTACTGAGGCTGATCCTAACGCTGAGGTTGATGCTGACTCTGATGATGATGTCAATGCTTACACTGATGCCAATGCTGATGATGAGGGTGATGCTGACACTGATGTTGATGCTGACTCTGATACTGATGTTGATGCTGACTCTGATACTGATGTTGATGCTGACTCTAATACACTGATGTTGATGCTGACTGATACTCTGATGTTGATGCTGACTCTGATACTGATGTTGATGCTGACACTGATACTGATGTTGATGCTGATTCTGATGTTGATGCTGACTCTAATACACTGATGTTGATGCTGACTGATACTCTGATGTTGATGCTGACTCTGATACTGATGTTGATGCTGACACTGATACTGATGTTGATGCTGATTCTGATGTTGATGCTGACTCTAATACACTGATGTTGATGCTGACTGATACTCTGATGTTGATGCTGACTCTGATACTGATGTTGATGCTGATTCTGATGTTGATGCAGACTCTGATACTGATGTTGATGCTGACTCTTATACTGATGTTGATGCTGATACTGATGTTGATGCTGACTCTGATACTGATGTTGATGCTGATTCTGATACTGATGTTGATGCTGACACTGATACTGATATTGATGCTGATTCTGATGTTGATGCTGACTCTGATACTGATGTTGATGCTGATTCTGATACTGATGTTGATGCTGACACTGATACTGATATTGATGCTGATTCTGATGTTGATGCTGACTCTGATACTGATGTTGATGCTGATTCTGATGTTGATGCAGACTCTGATACTGATGTTGATGCTGATACTGATGTTGATGCTGACTCTGATACTGATGTTGATGCTGATTCTGATACTGATGTTGATGCTGACACTGATACTGATATTGATGCTGATTCTGATGTTGATGCTGACTCTGATACTGATGTTGATGCTGATTCTGATGTTGATGCTGACTCTGATACTGATGTTGATGCTGACTCTGATACTGATGTTGATGCTGACACTGATACTGATGTTGATGCTGATTCTGATGTTGATGCTGACTCTTATACTGATGTTCATGCTGATACTGATGTTGATGCTGACTCTGATACTGATGTTGATGCTGACACTGATACTGATGTTGATGCTGATTCTGATGTTGATGCTGACTCTGATACTGATGTTGACGCTGATACTGATGTTGATGCTGACTCTGATACTGATGTTGACGCTGATACTGATACTGATGTTGATGCTGACTCTGATACTGATGTTCATGCTGACTCTGATACTGATGTTGATGCTGACTCTGATACTGATGTTGATGCTGACACTGATACTGATGTTGATGCTGATTCTGATGTTGATGCTGATTCTGATACTGATGTTGATGCTGACACTGATACTGATATTGATGCTGATTCTGATGTTGATGCTGACTCTGATACTGATGTTGACGCTGATACTGATGTTGATGCTGACTCTGATACTGATGTTGACGCTGATACTGATGTTGATGCTGATACTGATGTTGACTCTGATACTGATGTTGATGCTGACTCTGATACTGATGTTGACTCTGATACCGATGTTGACGCAGATACTGATGTTGACTCTGATACCGATGCTGACTCTGATACTGATGTTGATGCTGACTCTGATACTGATGTTGATGTTGATGCTGACTCTGATACTGATGCTGATGTTGACGCTGATACTGATGTTGATGCTGACTCTGATACTGATGTTGACTCTGATACTGATGTTGACTCTGATACTGATGTTGACTCTGATACTGATGTTGATGCTAACTCTGATGCTGATGTTGATGCTGACTCTGATACTCTGATGTTGATGCTGACACTAATACCGATGTTGATGGTGACTCTGATACTGATGTTGATGCTGACTCTGATACTGATGTTGATGTTGATGCTGACGCTGATGCTGATGTTGATGCTGACGCTGATGCTGATACACTGCTCTGTAAAGCACAAGTGACTGGACGATAGCAGCATACTGCTAAATATGATAAAATAAAAAGTTAAAAAAAATATAAATAAGAAAAACACTAAAAAAATCCTCACACAGTCCCAGATCCTAAAAAAATTTAAAAAATGTTGCAGTTGTTGGAAAAAGGTGCCAAAAGAAAAACTTTTATTTTTTTTTTTTAACAAACTCCAGATTTTTTTTAAATAAAAAGTCTATACTTGTTTTGTATTTATGTAGTGACCAAGGGAATCATACTGCTGGGACACGGTAAATTAAAAAAATCATTTATGGAATTTCACTTTTTTTTTGAAATTTCGCTACACTTGGAATTTTTTTTCCTCATTTTTCCAGTACAATATATGGTAAAAGATATGGTGTCATTCAAAAGTACAACTCATCCCACAAAAAACAAGCTCTCATATGGCTATGTTGTTAGAAATGTAAAATAAAATGTATGGCTCTTGAAAGAAGAGGAGGAAAAAACAATAATGAAAAAGCGGAAAATATCCGGGTAGTGAAGGGGTTAAAGCTTCAAATTAGAAAAAAAAATCATATTCTTTATTTATTACTTGTCATCAGATTATTATTGTTATTATTATTATTAGTTTTGGCAGAAACTTTACAAATGCGAGTTGTCAAAGTTTAATTTACTTCATGTATAAATTTATAACTTTCTGTAATCAAATATTAAAAAAAGTGATATAAAAATAAAAGAAAAAATTCCTCCAAACTTGTCTATAGAAAAATTATCCCACCACTGGAGGGAGCTGTGGAGCTGACTGCAGACAGTGTGCTGTGTATATCTCAAAAACACCCTGGTGGTGGCTGCATTGTCTATGCAATGGGTTTGGAACTAGGTATCAGCTACTGATCCTTTTATTTTCTCCCCCTTCCTAGCGCCATCATTCAGTTTAAACCCCAATGGGGTGATCTGTCCGAGCTGCCAGGCGTCAGACTCGGACTGGTGTTACAGTGGCAGTACCATCCCCTGCTCAGCGAACGAGAGCGTCTGTGTCCTGCACACCACAACAACAGACGGTAAATACATTTCAATTTATATAAATGTAAAATTTTGTAAAGAAAATGTTACAAATCTGCAGTAAAATAGTAAAATGATACATTAGCCCAGATTAAATAAGTTATATATAATTATATACGGGAGATGCACAGGTTATACCGACTGTACATATATAATTATATACAGGAGATGCACAGGTTATACCGGCTGTACATATATAATTATATACAGGAGATGCCCAGGTTATACCAGCTGTACATATATAATTATATACAGGAGATGCCCAGGTTATACCAGCTGTACATATATAATTATATACAGGAGATGCCCAGGTTATACCGGCTGTACATATATAATTACATACAGGAGATGCCCAGGTTATACCGGCTGTACATATATAATTATATACAGGAGATGCCCAGGTTATACCAGCTGTACATATATAATTATATACAGGAGATGCCCGGGTTATACCGGCTGTACATATATAATTATATACAGGTGATGCCAGGTTATACCAGCTGTACATATATAATTATATACAGGTGATGCCAGGTTATACCAGCTGTACATATATAATTATATACAGGAGATGCCCAGGTTATACCGGCTGTACATATATAATTATATACAGGAGATGCCTAGGTTATACCGGCTGTACATATATAATTATATACAGGAGATGCCCAAGTTATACCGGCTGTACATATATAATTATATACAGGAGATGCCCGGGTTATACCAGCTGTACATATATAATTATATACAGGAGATGCCCGGGTTATACCAGCTGTACATATATAATTATATACAGGAGATGCCCGGGTTATACCAGCTGTACATATATAATTATATACAGGAGATGCCCGGGTTATAGCAGCTGTACATATATAATTATATACAGGAGATGCCCAGGTTATACCAGCTGTACATAGATAATTATATACAGGAGATACCCAGGTTATACCAGCTGTGCATATATAATTATATACAGGAGATGCCCAGGTTATACCGGCTGTACATATATAATTATATACAGGAGATGCCCAGGTTATACCGGCTGTACATATATAATTATATACAGGAGATGCCCAGGTTATACCGGCTGTACATATATAATTATATACAGGAGATGCCCAGGTTATACCGGCTGTACATATATAATTATATACAGGAGATGCCCAGGTTATACCGGCTGTACATATATAATTATATACAGGAGATGCCCAGGTTATACCGGCTGTGCATATATAATTATATACAGGAGATGCCCAGGTTATACCGGCTGTACATATATAATTATATACAGGAGATGCCCAGGTTATACCGGCTGTACATATATAATTATATACAGGAGATGCCCAGGTTATACCAGCTGTACATATATAATTAGGAAATACCCAGGTTATACCAGCTGTACATATATAATACATATATAATTATATACAGGAGATGCCCGGGTTATACCAGCTGTACATATATAATTATATACAGGAGATACCCAGGTTATACCAGCTGTACATAGATAATTATATACAGGAGATACCCAGGTTATACCAGCTGTACATATATAATTATATACAGGAGATGCCCAGGTTATACCAGCTGTACATAGATAATTATATACAGGAGATACCCAGGTTATACCAGCTGTGCATATATAAATATATACAGGTGATGCCTAGGTTATACCGGCTGTACATATATAATTATATAAAGGAGATGCCCAGATTATACCAGCTGTACATATATAATTATATACGGGAGATGCACAGGTTATACCGACTGTACATATATAATTATATACAGGAGATGCCCAGGTTATACCGGCTGTACATATATAATTATATACAAGAGATGCCCAGGTTATACCGGCTGTACATATATAATTATATACAGGAGATGCCCAGGTTATACCGGCTGTACATATATAATTATATACAGAAGATGCCCAGGTTATACCAGCTGCACATATAAAATTATATATATATAGGAGTTGCCCAGGTTATACCAGCTGTGCATATATAATTATATACAGGAGATGCCCAGGTTATACCAGCTGTACATATATAATTATATACAGGAGATGCACAGGTTATACCGGCTGTACATATATAATTATATACAGGAGATGCCTAGGTTATACCGGCTGTACATATATAATTATATACAGGAGATGCCCAGGTTATACCAGCTGTACATAGATAATTATATACAGGAGATACCCAGGTTATACCAGCTGTGCATATATAATTATATACAGGAGATGCCTAGGTTATACCCGCTGTACATATATAATTATATACAGGAGATACCCAGGTTATACCAGCTGTACATAGATAATTATATACAGGAGATACCCAGGTTATACCAGCTGTACATAGATAATTATATACAGGAGATACCCAGGTTATACCAGCTGTACATAGATAATTATATACAGGAGATACCCAGGTTATACCAGCTGTGCATATATAATTATATGCAGGAGATGCCCAGGTTATACCAGCTGTACATATATAATTATATACAGGAGATGCCCAGGTTATACCAGCTGTACATATATAATTATATACAGGAGATGCCCAGGTTATACCGGCTGTACATATATAATTATGTACAGGAGATGCCCAGGTTATACCAGCTGTACATATATAATTATATACAGGAGATGCCCAGGTTATACCGGCTGTACATATATAATTATATACAGGAGATGTCCAGGTTATACCGGCTGTACATATATAATTATATACAGGAGATGCCCAGGTTATACCGGCTGTACATATATAATTCTATACAGGCGATGCCCAGGTTATACCGGCTGTGCATATATAATTATATACAGGCGATGCCCAGGTTATACCGGCTGTGCATATATAATTATATACAGGCGATGCCCAGGTTATACCGGCTGTGCATATATAATTATATACAGGCGATGCCCAGGTTATACCGGCTGTACATATATAATTATATACAGGATATACCCAGGTTATACCAGCTGTACATATATAATTATATACAGGAGATGCCCAGGCTATACCAGCTGTACATATATAATTATATAAAGGAGATACCCAGGTTATACCGGCTGTACATATATAATTATATTCAGGAGATGCCCAGGTTATACCGGCTGTACATATATAATTATATGCAGGAGATGCCCAGGTTATACCAGCTGTACATATATAATTATATACAGGAGATGCCCAGGCTATACCAGCTGTACATATATAATTATATAAAGGAGATACCCAGGTTATACCGGCTGTACATATATAATTATATACAGGAGATGCCCAGGTTATACCGGCTGTACATATATAATTATATACAGGAGATGCCCAGGTTATACCGGCTGTACATATATAATTATATACAGGAGATGCCCAGGTTATACCGGCTGTACATATATAATTATATACAGGAGATGTCCAGGTTATACCGGCTGTACATATATAATTATATACAGGAGATGTCCAGGTTATACCGGCTGTACATATATAATTATATACAGGAGATGTCCAGGTTATACCGGCTGTACATATATAATTATATACAGGAGATGCCCAGGTTATACCGGCTGTACATATATAATTACATACAGGAGATGCCCAGGTTATACCAGAATGGTAATATCTTTATATTCGTAGGGTATTTTAAGTTTTGCATTTTTTTTTGTAAGCAGGGAACAATTCTTCATTTCGAGGTTGCGCTTCAAGAAGTCTCTGTGGCAGTCAGACATACAATGTAAATGGAAGCAGCATCGGATATAAACTGACCTGCACTTGTGGAGGTAATGGTCCCTTTTCACTATGATGGATAGACATAGAATCAGTATCTGGGGAGTATTGCTACTGCTCATATTTTCATAATACTAGTTTTTATTATTATTATTATTATTATTACAGTAACTGCCGCATCCACAAATTGTTCAGACACCAATGTGACCTGCGCTGCCGGGACCGTATGCGCAACTGTACATGCTGTCACTACCATCGGTAAGCAAAGAGAATTTACCCAAATATTTCACTTTCTTTTGAGATATTAAGGAGAATCATTCAATGCTTTATTTCCAAGAGAAAAAGGGAATCAGTCAGTAGAAGACACAGAAAGTTTGTGCTGAGCTTTCTAACAAGTTATTTATCTCATCCCAGAGCTGGATTCATATTTAGACTGCTCAGTACTGCTGCATAATGCCTTACATGCCATTAAAGAGAAGAGATCCCCTCTCTGTGTGTGTGATGTGTATGGAAGCTTGTTTAAACCCACCAGTTCAGAGTAAATAGAAAATAAAGAAATTGTGTTCCACCTCCTGTACGGATATAAATAATGGCTTGTTCTGAAAAGTTACTTGAAAGTGTAGTTATCTTCTCACCCTTTTCCATAACTTTAATGAGAATCATTCAAGGCTTTATTTCCAAAGGAAAAAGTGGAACAGTCACAAGGAGACACAGAAAGATTGTTCTGAGCTTTCTAACAAGTCATTTATCTCATCCCAGAGCTGGATTCACATCTACACTGCTCAATACTCCTGCTTAATGTCTTCCATGCCAGTACAGAGAAGCAATTCCTCTCTGTGTGTGATGTGTATGGAAGCTTGTTTCAACCCACCAGCTCAGAGTAAAGGGAAAATAAAGAAATTGTGTTGCACCTCCCATACAGATACAAATAATGGCCTCTTCTGAAAAGTTACTTGAAAGTGTAGTTATCTTCTCATGCCTTTGCACAACTTTAATGAGAACCATTCAATGCATCATTTCCAGGAGGAAAAGGGAACCAGTCAGAACACATAAAAAGATTGTGCTGAGCTTTATAACAAGTCATTTATCTCATCCCAGAGCTGGATTCACATCTACACTGCTCAATACTCCTGCTTAATGTCATCCATCCCATTACAGAGAAGGGATCCCTTTCTGTGTGCGATGTGTATTTAAGCTTGTTTTAACCCACCAGCTCAGAGTAAATAGAAAGTAAAGAAATTGTGTTGCACCTCCCATACGGATACAAATATTGGCTTGTTCTGAAAAGTTACTTGAAAGTGTAGTTATCTTCTCACGCCTTTGCATAACTTTAATGAGAACCATTCAATGCATCATTTCCAAGAGAAAAAGGGAAACAGTCAGAAGAAGACATAGAAAGATCATACTGAGCTTTTTAGCAAGTCATTTATCTCATCCCAGAGCTGGATTCACATCTACACTGCTCAGTACTGCTGCATAATGTCTTCCATGCCATTACAGAGAATGAATCCCTCTCTGTGTGTGATGTGTATGGATTTTTTTTTTAACCCACCAGCTCAGAGTAGATGGAAAATAAAGAAATTGTATTCCACCTCCAGTACGGCCACAAATGATGGCTTGTTCTGAAAAGTTACTTGAAAATGTACTTATCTTCTCGTCCCTTTGCATAACTTTAATGAGAATTATTCACTGCTTAATTTCCAAGAGGAAAAACAGTCAAAAGAAGATACAGAAAGATCGTGCTGAGCTTTCTAACAAGTCATTTATCTCATCCCAGAGCTGGATTCACATGTACACTACTCAGTACTGCTGCATAATGTCTTCCATGCCATTACAGAGAAGGAATCCCTTTCTGTGTGTGATGTGTATGGAATTTTTTTTTAAACCACCAGCTCAGAGTAGATGGAAAATAAAGAAATTGTGTTCTACCTCCAGTACGGACACAAATGATAGCTTATTCTGAAAAGCTACTTGAAAACGTACTTATCTTCTCGCCCCTTAGCATAACTTTAATGAGAATTATTCGCTGCTTAATTTCCAAGAGGAAAAACAGTCAGAAGAAGACACAGAAAGATCGTGCTGAGCTTTCCAACAAGTCATTTATCTCCTCCCAGAGATGGATTCACATCTACAGTGCCCAGTACTCCTCCTGCATAATGTCTTCCCTGCCATTACAGAAATGGGATCCCTCTCTGTGTGTGATGTGTATGGAAGATTGTTTTAACCCTTCAGCTCAGAGTAAATAGAAATAAAGAAATTGTGTTCCACCTCCCGTATGGACATAAATAATGATATGTTCTGAAAAGTTAATTGAATGTACAGTTACCTTCTCCCTCCTCGGCATAACATTGTTCTCCCTAATAATAATACATATGGATATAATGCTCTATGGATACATTTTTAATTCTTCCTTTACTGCACGCTCATATAGGTGATGCAAGCTCGGAAAGATTTACCAAAACATGTTCACCCATAAACCAATGTGGAATATCTGGAATTGCAAGTATCCCTAATGGGAATATGAAGATAATGACCGCCTGTTCCATAGATAACTGCAATTTATCTTTTCCAGAATGTAAGTGGTCATTGAAATTGATTGTATCTGATCTATTAAAAACACAAGTAACAGCGTGTGCAGAAAGAAAAACAGCCACTAGGTGGCGATGCAAGATTATTTCTAAATTTTAATTTTTTTTGCTCACTATATTTGTATTTTTTTTTTCTTCCAAAATTTACAACTTTTTGGTTATGGACTTAGAAACATTTTTTTTTTAGGTCAGTGCAAGTACAGACAAACCAATCTTGTATTGTTTATTGATTTATTGACTTAACTTCTGAACTTCATTAAAAAAATAAATATTTAAATAAATAAATATTTTGTGTTACCAATTTTTTATTTTTTTTATACAAATTTGGGGAACACACTTTTTTTTTCGGGAGTGCGATGACTACAAAAAAATGTCAAATTTGATGTTGAATTTTTTTGGGATTTTCCTAAAGGTTTAATTCATTTTATATTTTGATTGGTTGTAATTTCGCTACACTGTGACACCAAATCTGCTTATTTTTTTAATTTTATTTTTTGGTAATAGAAAAAAGGCAGGTCATTTGTATTTCATTTCTTTTTGTTATATTATTAAAAACTTTCTTTTTTTACCTTTCACTCTGTTTTATCTCCCCGGCTACAATGATTTGATCATTACATTACTTTTGTATTGCTATTAGTGATGGGCAAACCCGATCTGGAAAAATGTAGGGTCCATAAATAGACCCCGAAAATGGACTTCTCAGATTCGGGTTCGGCCGCCTGGATAAAGGGGGGCTAGGGGGCTGCAAAGGGAAGCAAAATTATACTTAACAAGTTTCCACCTGGTACAATGTAAAAATAAATAAAAATTGGGGAAAAAAAATGGTGTGGGGTCCCCCGTATGTTGATACCCAGGACAGATAAAGCAGACAGCAGGAGGCTGGAAAATACAGGGGACCCCACTTTTTTTTTTTTTTTTTTTTAAATTATTTATTATTTTTTACACTCCACTTTGGGGACCCACATCCATCTAATGTGAGGGCAACCAATCACAGACATTGTCCCAGAGGTTGGGCAGGGGAAAAAGAGAATATTCATAAGAATTAATGAGCGGACCAAAAAGCAGTGTGATAGCTGCGTGGACACTAGGTAAGTATAATTGACCTGCTATTATCCACATGTTGCTTCCATTTGCAGCCCCTAGCCCTTACCATCACTAAAGTTTGGCTTCCCTTAGACCAGGGTTCCCCAACTCCAGTCCTCGAGGGCCGCCAACAGTGCATGTTTTCAGGATTTCCTTAGCATTGCATGGGTGTTGGATTCAGCACCTTTGCAGGTGATTAAATTATCACATGTGCAATACTAAGGAAATCCTGAAAACATGCACTGTTGGCGGCCCTTGAGGACTGGAACTGGGGATCCATGCCTTAGACTAAAGACCGCTTTACACGCTACAACATCGCTAAAGCGATCTCGTTGGGGTCACGGAATTTGACACGCACATCGGGCCGCTTTAGCGATGTCGATGTGTGTGACACCTTTGAGCGATTTTGAATCATCGCAAATATGTTCAAAATCACTCATCGGTGACATACCCCCCTCTTCCCAATTATCGTTGCTGATGCTTGGACGATGTAGTTCGTCGTTCCTGCGGCAGCACGCATCGCTACATTTGACACAGCAGGAACGAGGAACCTCACCTTACCTGCGGCCGCTGGCAATGTGGAAGGAAGGAGGTGGGCGGGATGTTACGTTTCGCTCATCTCCGCCCCTCCGCTTCTATTGGGTGGTCGCTTAGTGACGCCACTGTGACGCCGAAAGAACCACCCCTTTAGAAAGGAGGCGGTTCGCCGGTCACAGCGACGTCACTATGCAGGTAAGTACGTGTGACGGGTCCGCGCGATTTTGTGCGCCACGGGCAGCGATTTGCCCGTGTCGCACAATCGATGGGGGCGGGTACGCACGCTAGCGATATCAGTACCCATATCGCAGCGTGTAAAGCGGCCTTTATATGGAGTTTGTGGTCAGACCTCAAGTTCGGGTCAAGTCCAGTCCAAATCAGAGTTTTTCTTTAAGTCCATACAGACCTGGCGAAACCCAGACATCTGCGGTTTCACCCATCTCTAATTGCTACATTTTGTAAAAAAAATATCAGCGCTCGGTTTTCCAGGGAAGGGAAAAGATGGACACTAAAACAGGTGTCACAGTGGATCTCATCACTGAATTGCAACTGATAGAGATTGACAATGGCATTTAATTAGTTAACAGCAGTGACCGAAGCTAGCTCCAGTTGCTGCTGGTATAGGCAGATATAGACCTCAACTTATCTAGTGTATATGTGTTTGCAAAATGTTGATATTTTTTTCCTTTTTTCTTATAGTTCCAATGGAGAAAACTGACCTCAATGGTGTGACATGTCAGAAGTGCATATCAGCAGACACTGACTGCCACAGCTCCCAGACTATGCGATGTACCGGGGATCAACGAGCATGCCTTCTACAGACCACTGAGCTTACCGGTAAGTCACATAAAAGATCCATATATCAGAGATATCAATATGGTCTCTGGTCTCGCATAAAGTGTTATTCTAAGTAATCTGTATATTATTAACTTTTGACATAAATTACTTACCTGCAATACCTCTCCAGACCACATGGTGTGCTATTATATTAACTGTCTACATTCAAGGTGGACCACAAAGTACATTCATCCAATACATGGAAATATTATGCTGCCTGTTGGAACTACTGGATAAAATCAACTACTGTTAAAAAATATAGGGAGACGTCAACCATAAGAATTACCATTATCAAAAACATTTATTCAGAAAATAGCCAATTCGGCAATAGTACATGCAAAATAAAAATGACAAAAAGCCTCATCCCAGCCATGTACAATGTAATAGAACTGAGGATCAACTGGACAAAATATTCCTACAGCACCTCTCCTGGTAAATTTAGGAATTGCACAGCTTTTGTAATATAATGTAATTCAGACATTTACCATATACCATATTTTTCAGATTATAAGATAATATTTTCCTCCCATAAATTTGGGTGGAAAATGAGGGGAGTGTCTTACAATCTGAATGTAGCTTCTGGGGATGGTGGAGAGGAGTCACAGGAGGCAGGGGAGATGCGGCGGGATTGCTGTGGGCAGTGGGCTTGCTGTGGGTGGTGGGCTGTGCTGCAACTTACTACAGGTGGCGGGATGTGCTGGGGGCTGTGCTGAGGCTTACTGTGGGTGATTGGCTGTGCTGTGGGTTTGGCGCTGTGCTGTTGTGTTACAGCCGGTAAAACAGGGGCCGCTATGGGCTTCAAATAATGGTGCCTGGAGTTGGCGCATGCATAGATGCAGCTCGCGGATCAAGATCTAATCTGCGCATGTGCCATTCATTTATTCCCTGAAACTGTGTTAAGGAAAATGGCGCTCAGAGGTGGAGCGTGCGCAGTTGAGATCTCGGCTTGTCATTCAACGGAGAGCTCCATCTGCACATGCACCTCCTCCGGACACCTTTTGTTTGAAGCTGATATGGCCAACAGTTTTTGAATGCTCCTCCTGCCTCACAGCGCCCGCAGCGAGCATCCAAGACACCTGCTGCACCGCCGGCAGAATTGCACTACTCCACCACCGCCCCTGCTTTCTGTGACCCTACTCCACCACTGCTCCTGCCTCCTGTGACCCTACTCCACCATTGCTCCTGCTTCCTGTGACTCTCGTCCAGCACTGCTTCTGCCTCCTGTGACCCTACTCCACCACTGCTTCTGCCTCCTGTGATCCTACTCCACCACTGCTCCTGCCTCCTGTGACCCTACTCCACCACTGCTTCTGCCTCCTGTGACTCTACTCCACCACTGATCCTGCCTCCTGTAACCCTACTCCACTACTGCTCCTGCCTCCTATGACCCTGCTCCACCACTGCTTCTGCCTCCTGTGACCCTACTCCACCACTGCTCCTGCCTCCTGTGACCCTTCTCCACCACTGCTTCTGCCTCCTGTGATCCTACTCCACCACTGCTCCTGCCTCCTGTGACCCTACTCCACCACTGCTTCTTCCTCCTGTGATCCTACTCCACCACTGCTCCTGACTCCTGTAACCCTCTCCACCACTGCTTCTGCCTCTTGTGACCCTACTCTACCACTTGTTATGCTTCCTGTTAACCTACTCCACCACTGCTCCTGCCTCCTGCGACCCTACTCCACCACTGCTTCTGCCTCCTGTGATCCTACTCCACCACTGCTTCTGCCTCCTGTGATCCTACTCCACCACTGCTTCTGCCTCTTGTGACCTTCCTTCACCACTGCTCCTGCCTCCTGTGACCCTACTCCACCACTGCTCCTGCCTCCTGCGACCCTACTCCACCACTGCTTCTGCCTCCTGTGATCCTACTCCACCACTGCTTCTGCCTCCTGTGATCCTACTCCACCACTGCTTCTGCCTCTTGTGACCTTCCTTCACCACTGCTCCTGCCTCCTGTGACCCTACTCCACCACTGCTTCTGCCTCCTGTGATCCTACTCCACCACTGCTTCTGCCTCTTGTGACCTTCCTTCACCACTGCTCCTGCCTCCTGTGACCCTACTCCACCACTGCTTCTGCCTCCTGTGATCCTACTCCACCACTGCTTCTGCCTCTTGTGACCCTACTCCACCACTTGTTCTGTTTCCTGTTACCCTACTCCACCACTGCTCCTGCCTTCTGCGACCCTACTCCACCACTGCTTCTGCCTCCTGTGATCCTACTCCACCACTGCTTCTGCCTCTTGTGACCCTCCTTCACCACTGCTTCTGCCTCTTGTGACCCTACTCCACCACTTGTTCTGTTTCCTGTTACCCTACTCCACCACTGCTCCTGCCTTCTGCGACCCTACTCCACCACTGCTTCTGCCTCTTGTGACCCTCCTTCACCACTACTCCTGCCTCCTGTGACCCTACTCCACCAGTGATCTTGCCTCGTGTGACCCTAATTCATCACTGATCCTGCTTCCTGTGACCCCACCCCACCACCACTGCCACCCTCTTTATGTTAAGACAACACCAGATTATAACACTGACCCCATATTTTTTTCCTTTTTTTTTTCCCTAAATTTGGGCTGTGTCTTATAAACCAAAAAGTACGATATTTGTATGTATATAATGTATCTCTTTCCTCTCCCAGGAAAAACAAAAGCCTCCGTAGCCGTAAGAGGTTGCACCACAAGGAGCATCTGTGATCTCACCCGGCAGGATTACACCGTGGATGGAATAACATCAGCCACTAAATTCACCTGCACCAACGGGGCGGATCCTGTACAGAGAAACCTCGTCACCGCCGCCGTCATCTCCCTACTCTCTCTACAATATCTGATTCTAACCTATAAATAAATAAAGTAATTTTTATGTTCTAAGAACGTTAAGGACCCTCATTGCTGTGCGAAATGTAGACGTTGCAAAATAAATAATCGCAACATATCGGAACAGAAAAATGTTGTTTTGTGATATCAGCTCTGTTGGCTGAGGCCCCGCCCCTTCTGGTCAATCATTTGTATAATACTTATGCTAATTCTAATAGAGGGAGGGGATAATTTTGAATTCCCCCCAGATATTATCTGATCCTCAGCTGCTGTCACTCAAGAAGCTGTTGATTTTATAAACTTTACTTTCTTGGGTTTCAAACCTAAATATCCAAGCTGATCACTACAGGTATGTATAAAATCAGCCTGATAGTGGCAGTATAGCACTGTATGTATAGAATCAGCCTGATAGTGCCAGTATAGCACTGTATGTATAAAATCAGCCTGATAGTGCCAGTATAGCACTGTATGTATAGAATCAGCCTGATAGTGCCAGTATAGCACTGTATGTATAGAATCAGCCTGATAGTGCCAGTATAGCACTGTATGTATAGAATCAGCCTGATAGTGTCAGTCTAGCACTGTATGTATAGAATCAGCCTGATAGTGCCAGTATAGCACTGTATGTATAGACTCAGCTTGATAGTGCCAGTATAGCACTGTATGTATAGACTCAGCCTGATAGCGCCAGTATAGCACTGTATGTATAGAATTAGCCTAATAGTGCCAGTATAGCACTGTATGTATAGAATTAGCCTGATAGTGCCAGTATAGCACTGTATGCATAGAATCAGCCTGATAGTGCCAGTATAGCACTGTATGTATAGCATCAATCTGATAGTGCCAGTATAGCACTGTATGTATAGAATCAGCCTGATAGTGCCAGTATAGCACTGTATGTATAGAATTATTATTATTATTATTATTATTATTTATTATTATAGCGCCATTTATTCCATGGCGCTTTACAAGTGAAAGAGGGTATACGTACAACAATCATTAACAGTACAAGACAGACTGGTATAGGAGGAGAGAGGACCCTGCCCGCGAGGGCTCACAGTCTACAGGGAATGGGTGATGGTACAATAGGTGAGGACAGAGCTGGTTGCGCAGTGGTCTACTGGGCTGAGGGCTATTGTAGGTTGTAGGCTTGTTGGAAGAGGTGGGTCTTGAGGTTCCTCTTGAAGCTTTCCACGGTAGTGGAGAGTCTGATGTGCTGATAGCCTGACAGCCTGATAGCGCCAGTATAGCACTGTATGTATAGAATCAGCCTGATAGTGCCAGTATAGCACTGTATGTATAGAATCAGCCTGATAGTGCCAGTATAGCACTGTATGTATAGAATCAGCCTGATAGTGCCAGTATAGCACTGTATGTATAGAATCAGCCTGATAGTGCCAGTATAGCACTGTATGTATAAAATCAGCCTGATAGTGCCAGTATAGCACTGTATGTATAGGATCAGCCTGATAGTGCCAGTATAGCTCTGTATGTATAGACTCAGCCTGATAGTGCCAGTATAGCACTGTATGTATAGAATCAGTCTGATAGTGCCAGTATAGCACTGTATGTATAGAATCAGTCTGATAGTGTCAGTATAGCACTGTATGTATAGAATCAGCCTGATAGTGCCAGTATAGCACTGTATGCATAGAATCAGCCTGATAGTGCCAGTATAGCACTGTATGTATAGAATCAGCCTGATAGTGCCAGTATAGCACTGTATGTATAGAATCAGCCTGATAGCACCAGTATAGCACTGTATGTATAAAATCAGCCTGATAGTGCCAGTATAGCACTGTATGTATAGAATCAGCCTGATAGTGCCAGTATAGCACTGTATGTATAAAATCAGCCTTATAGTGCCAGTATAGCACTGTATGTATAAAATCAGCCTGATAGTGCCAGTATAGCACTGTATGTATAGAATCAGCCTGATAGCGCCAGTATAGCACTGTGTATATAGAATTAGCCTGATAGTGCCAGTATAGCACTGTATGTATAGAATCAGCCTGATAGTGCCAGTATAGCACTGTATGTATAGAATCAGCCTGATAGTGCCAGTATAGCACTGTATGTAGAGAATCAGCCTGATAGTGCCAGTATAGCACTGTATGTATAGAATCAGCCTGATAGTGCCAGTATAGCACTGTATGTATAAAATCAGCCTGATAGTGCCAGTATAGCACTGTATGTATAAAATCAGCCTGATAGTGCCAGTATAGCACTGTATGTATAGAATCAGCCTGATAGTGCCAGTATAGCACTGTATGTATAGAATCAGCCTGATAGTGCCAGTATAGCACTGTATGTATAAAATCAGCCTTAAAGTGCCAGTATAGCACTGTATGTATAGAATCAGCCTGATAGCGCCAGTATAGCACTGTATGTATAGAATCAGCCTGATAGTGCCAGTATAGCACTGTATGTATAGAATCAGCCTGATAGTGCCAGTATAGCGCTGTATGTATAGAATCAGCCTGATAGTGCCAGTATAGCACTGTATGTATAGAATCAGCCTGATAGTTCCAGTATAGCACTGGCTTTAATTTATATAGGAAAATCCTGGTGGTTGGTCCCCTTTAATCCATCACTATGGGGGGCTCAGTATAGGATAGGTTTGAAGTCACCTCTAGAAGGAGCTTAAGTTCTGATTAAACTGAACACAACAGTGAGGAGGCTCAGGTTATGGCAAAACTAAAGCCTCCACTAGGCAAAAACCCTAGTACATGCCCTTATTATCTCCCGCCTGGATTATTGCAACCTCCTGCTCTGTGGCCTCCCTTCTAACAGTCACGCGCACCTACAATCTATTCTAAACTATGCTGTCCGGTTAATCCACCTCTCCCCCTGCTACTCCCCGACCTCTCCTCTCTGCGAAATCCTTCACTGGCTTTCTATTGCTTAATAACTCCAGTTCAAAACATTAACCATGACCTACAAAGCCATCCACAACCTGTCTCCTCCCTACATTTGTGACCTAGTCTCCCGAAACTTACCTGCACGTAACCTTCGATCCTCACAAGATCTCCTTCTCTACTCCCCTCTCATCTCCTCTTCCCACCATCTCATCCAAGATTTCTCCTGTGCCTCCCCCATACTCTGGAACGCACTACCCCAGCAAGTCAGACTCTCCCCTACCTTGACAAGCTTCAAGACCCACCTCTTCCGACAAGCCTACAATCTGCTGTAATCCTCAGTCTGATATAGCACCGCACAACCAGCTCTACCATCACCTACTGTATCCTCACCTATCCCTTGTAGATTGTGAGCCCTCGCGGGCAGGGACCTCTATCGTCCTGTACCTTTCTGTGCCTTGTATTGTTTATGATTATTGTACTTGTCCCTATTATGTATACCCCTTTCACATATAAAGCGCCATGGAATAGATGGCGCTATATTAATAAATAATATTAGTAACAATATGATAACACAGAAGACACCAATAGGGGGAGCTCAATTATGATAGATCAGAAGCCACCACTAGGGGGAACTTAGCTTATGATAAAACTGAAGACACTACTAATAGGGGCTTAGGTTATAATAAAACTGAAGAGACCACCAGGGGAGCTTAGGTAATGAAAAACTGAAGCCATGAGGAAGAGGTGGTCAAGTTAAGAAAAAAGCTGAAGCCACCACTAGAGGGAGCTAAGATTATGATAAAACTGAAGCCACCACTAGGGGGAGCTAAGATTATGATAAAACTGAAGCCACCACTAGATGGAGCTAAGATTATGATAAAACTGAAGCCACCACTAGCTGGAGCTAAGATTATGATAAAACTGAAGCCACCACTAGAGGGAGCTAAGATTATGATAAAACTGAAGCCACCACTAGCTGGAGCTAAGATTATGATAAAACTGAAGCCACCACTAGGGGGAGCTAAGATTATGATAAAACTGAAGCCACCACTAGGGGGAGTTAAGGTTATGATAAAACTGAAGATACCACTAGGGGGAGCTCAGCATATGAGTAAACAAAAGCAAATATTAGAGGGAGCTCATTATATGATAACATTAAAGATGTCATAGTAGATAAAGATATCATAGTTTGTTGTTTTCCTTATTAGTTTTCCATTTTTTTTGCTTTTATCTTTACTGTATGTGCCCCTCAAAGCTGTATGTACCCTCCAGAGCTGTATAGACCCCCAGAGCTGTATAGACCCCCAGAGCTGTATGTGTCCCCCAGAGCTGTGTGGGCCCCCAAAGCTGTTTGAGTCCCCCAGAGTTGTATGTGCAGCCATCCAGAGCTGTATGTGCCCACTACAACATGTATGTCCCTCAGTAACACATATACTCCTCAGTTATATGATGTATATACTGTAGCCCCCATCCCCTCCTGTGATGTGCATACTGTAGCCCCAGCCTCTCCTGTGATGTATATTCTGTAGCCCCCAGCCTCTCCTGTGATGTGCATACTGTAGCCCCAGCCTCTCCTGTGATGTATATTATGCACCCCCAGCCTCTCCTGTGATGTATATTCTGTAGCCCCCAGCCTCTCCTGTGATGTGCATACTGTAGCCCCCAGCTTCTCCTGTGATGTATATTCTGTAGCCCCAGCCTCTCCTGTGATGTATATTCTGTAGCCCCAGCCTCTCCTGTTATGTATATTCTGTAGCCCCAGCCTCTCCTGTGATGTATATTATACACCCCAGCCTCTCCTGTGATGTATATTCTGTAGCCCCCAGCCCCGCATGTGATGTATATATAGCAGTGTCTGTGTGCACGGTGCATGGCTTGGCCATGTCTGTTATTGATGGTGATGAACATCATGCAATGTGGCTTGCACAGACACATGCCGTGAGGAACTGGACTGGAGACAAGCGGGTAGATGAGTGAGACTGCTGTCAGCTTCTCCATATTACATATATCTCTAACGTGGCTTTGCGCATGGATGATGTGTATCTATGTATGTCAGTGTGTATGGCTGTGTATAGAGTTATGCGAATAAACCTGTGTGGCTGCAGAACCAGGACAAGGATCACTACAGCAGGACATCGCTCGTAGCAACAAGGAACATGGCTGCTGTAGGAAGGGGTGAGTTATGCAAGTATTTACACAGTGACTGCACCAGCAGAATAGTGAGTGCAGCTCTGGAGTATAAGGGTATGTGCGCACGTTGCTTTTTACCTGCTTTTTACCTGCTTTTTTGCTGCTTTTTCTTCTGCGCTGTTTAATGCCAAAATGGATGTGTTCTTCTATTCAAGCAAAGTCTATGGGAATTTGGGTTTCTTGTTCACACTATGTTGTTCAAAATGCTGCCTTTTTGTGGCAGAACTTTGGTCAAAAACTCAGCTTTGCAGTGCAAAACCCAAATGGCAAAAACAATTGACATGTTGCTTCTTTGAAAAGCTGAGTTTTTGACCAAAGTTCTGCCACAAATAGGCAGCATTTTGAACAACATAGTGTGAACAAGAAACCCAAATTCCCATAGACTTTGCTTGAATAGAAGAACACATCCATTTTGGCATTAAACAGCGCAGAAGAAAAAGCAGCAAAAAAGCAGGTAAAAAGCAACGTGCGCACATACCCTAATACAGGAGGTAACTCAGGATCAGTAATGTAATGTATGTACACAGTGACTGCACCAGCAGAATAGGAAGTGCTGCTCTGGAGTATAATACAGGAGGTAACTCAGGATCAGTAATGTATGTACACAGTGACTGCACCAGCAGAATAGTGAGTGCAGCTCTGGGGTATAATACAGGAGGTAACTCAGGATCAGTAATGTATGTACACAGTGACTGCACCAGCAGAATAGTGAGTTCAGCTCTGGAGTATAATACAGGAGGTAACTCAGGATCAGTAATGTAATGTATGTACACAGGGACTGCACCAGCAGAATAGTGAGTGCAGCTCTGGAGTATAATACAGGAGGTAACTCAGGATCAGTAATGTAATGTATGTGCACAGTGACTGTACCAGCAGAATAGTGAGTGCAGCTCTAGAGTATAATACAGGAGGCAACTCAGGATCAGTAATGTAATGTATGTACACAGTGACTGCACCAGCAGAATAGTGAGCGCAGCTCTGGAGTATAACATCTGCCATTCCCACTGATCAGCTAATCTGACATTAATGACCTTTGGATATGTCATTAATATGCTGCGCCCAGACAACGTTGAAAAAAAATTAACCCTTTACAGCTATTTAACTCTTTATAATTGTTGTTTCTTTTAAAGGAGCAGAGAGTTCTATTAGAATTTACAAAATTGATTGATAGAAATAATTGGGGAGATAATGATGATTAGTGTTGGTCAATGACGATGCTTTGGATTATCCTGGGCGGCACGGTGGCTCAGTGGTTAGCACTGCAGCCTTGCAGCACGGGGGTCCTGGGTTCAAATCCCACCGAGGACACCATCTGCAAGGAGTTTGTATGTTCTCCCCGTGTTTGCATGGGTTTCCTCCGGGTACTCCGGTTTCCTCCCACACTCCAAAAACATACAGATGGGGACTCTAGATTGTGAGCCCCAATGGGGACAGTTATGTAAAGCGCTGTGGAATTAATAGCGCTCTATAAATGAATAAAATTATTACTATTAGTATCCTAAAAGAAACGTGGTTTATGAATTCAACGCGTTTCGGAGCCTCATCGCTTCTTTATTTGGAAACAGAAAATCACAATCATGGAATGATTTGGGGAAATATGAGTGATGATGTGTAAAAGTAATCAATTGGCAGATAGTAATGGAAAATGGGCGGATGTTTCCTACACATTGTGAGTTTGCGCCTCCCCTTTTACTATCCGGGATTTCCAGTGGCGTTTACCTGTGATAGCCGCCGTGGACTCTAGACATGAGAATGAAGCTTCCGAGAATTCTGCTTTTTCTTTCATATTTTACAACCACAGGTAAAAGTAGGACGTTTTACCGTTTCACTGCACTTCGAAACAATGTTTTGCATTATTTTTTTATATCACTTGGATGTTTTGTAAACATATTTTTCAAAATGTAACAAGTAGAATGTGTGAATATTCTCTTGTCTTTGGTTTTTAGGTTTAGCTTCTCTTTTATGTAAAAGTTGCTGGCATCAGAGTTACCTGCCGTGCAGTCAGCCGTACGTGTCCTGTCCTTCCGATTATGTCTGTGTCGCCGCGTACACTATCGTCAACTTAGGTATGTCTGAAACATATCGGGGAGATAGTTTATATTTATTTGTATTTTTTATCCTAGAAATCAGCAAATACATTTGGGGCAAACACATTTTGCATAAAAAAAAAGAAAAAAAAAATCTGATTTATGAGAATCTGATTTTTTTGCAAAATGCGTCAGGCCTCCTTGATGCACTAACGTTTTGGTGTACATGTGTGTGCAAGTGTCCTTGTTTGTGTGTGTCCATGTGTGTCTTCTATGTGTTCTAATACTTATATAGATACTCTGGAATCTGATAGTGTGGAATATAATGAAACTGAGACAAAGATAGGGTAAATACTTTGTATTGACAAATAATAAACACACAGAGAAGAAAAGGACAACAACAGTGGCAAATACAAATTATATGCAATTGCAACCAGCACAAATAAATTAATGTCCAGAAATACTAAATGTCCAGCACAAATGTTTGAAAGTCCAGAAATAATATGCTGGAGTGCGACCGGCACTAAAAAGTGAATGTCCACAAGTAATATGCAGTAGTACTCATTGCACTATTTGTATATGTCCAGGACCAGGAGTACGCACAGCAACAAATACGTGAATGTCCAGAAATAATATGCAGGAGTGCGACCGGCACTAAAATGTGAATGTCCACAAGTAATATGCAGTAGTGCTCACCACACTATATGTTTTTGTCCAGGAGTACACACAGCAACAAATACGTGAATGTGCAAAAATAATATGCAGGAGTGCGACCGGCACTAAAATGTGAATGTCCACAAGTAATATACAGTAGTGCTCACCACACTATACATATATGTCCAGGAGTATGCACAGCAACAAATACGTGAATCTGCAGAAAAAATATGAAGGAGTATGACCGGCACTAAAAGTGAATGTCCACAAGGAATATGTAGTAGTGCTCACCACACTATACATATATGTCCAGGAGTAAGCACAGCAAAAAATTATGTGAATGTCCATAATAGCAAGCAGAAGTGCACACAGCAAAGAAATGGTTATCAGTGTACCTCTCAGAGCTGACAAAGTCCAGCAAAAGTCCAGAACACAGCCCATACAGACTGAGTCCAGGATAAGGTACACTGATCACAGAGACTCAAAGTACTTACAGATCAAGGAAATCCAGTAGTCTAAAGCTCTTCTCCTAGAAGCCTTGAAGGGAGGGAACCACAGGTGGGAACAGGATTATGCACCAAAGACTGCAGGCAGCTGAGCAGTAATTAGACAGATCACAAAACATGTGGCAGCAGGAGGTCCAGTAACAAGTCAAACCCGAACCTTACGGTGACATCCGGAAAGCACATGAACAGCATGAGCTGGTATACTTACCTGTCTCTGGTGCTGGTGTCTCCGGCGCTGCTGTTTCTCCTGGGTATGTGCTGATTGAAACAAATATTCATGAGGCATAATGAGCCGGACTTGAAAGTAACAGAAGAGGCAGAGACAGCAGTGTCGGACACAGGTAAGTATAAAAAATATTATTTTTTTTAAGTGCCGTGTTTTCTCCAGTATGTGTCACATCAGTGCTGCAGGCAGAAGATGGACATGTCTCCATGTGGAGCAATCGGACACACGTGTGCTCCAGATGGACACGTGTGTCTGTGTCTTCAGTATATGAGAAAACGGATGGAATTCATACCAGAATAAAAATTATTCCCATATTAAAAAATGTTCCTGTGCTGAGATAATCTTATATATGTGTCCCTGCTGTGTACTGTGTAATGGCTGTGTCTGACCGTAAAGAGACATGGTCTGATCACACCACATCTCCTGGGCCAGGTTGAAAGGAAGTGAGTAGACAGTATGACAGCACGGGATCACAAATGATTCTTTCTGTGAAGTAAAACATTTCCCTGCCTGTATTATCACAGGAGCAAGTTTTACTGCCACATCTCCAGCCTTCTACGCTCATTATAAATCTAGTTAGTGACATGCGAGCTCAACCAGGAGCTCCTATATCACTGATTTAATATATGATGAGCTCAAGAGACTGAAAAAAAGTGCAGAAATTCATGTTCCTGTGTTAAAACAGGCGGGAAATGTTTTACCTCACAGAAAGTAGCAGCTCCAAGCCATTGTTATGTTGACTGTTATATCATTTATTCTTTCTTTCAGCTTTGCATAGTCAGGCACAGCAATTAAGTCTGGAGGCTGAGGCTCAAGCCTGGAGGCTGAGGACTAGATTGTTCCTTTAAAAAAGATGAGATGAACCCCTTTAATGATAAGTGGGTACTAATGATACTATCTTGTCTACTGCTCACAGGAGGCACTGTCATGCCACATTATTCGATTACCTGTGGAACAAAAGACCAATGCAATGCAACCGGCAGCTTGTCCTTCAACCATGGCACTGTGCGTACAGGAACTTCATGTTGCAGCACGGACAACTGTACCCCACCCCATCCTTCCCGTAAGCTTCCTACACATGATCTAGATTCTAGATATTCAGCTCTGCAATAATATAAATATTACTATAAACATTTCAACCAGTTGAAGCAGTCCGGTGCACAGGCACAGACTGACCGATGAGGGAATTCTTTGGTGGGCCACTGTGCAGTAGTGGGCCCCCCACATGAGCAAATTTTGGGATTTGAGATAGTGATCAAGTGTATCAAAATAGAAAAAGATCAGGGTTTGTGAACTACTTTTGCTCATCTCTGTTTAGATAGTTTTTTCTGGCTTCAGTCCCCTCCGACAAAGTGGGGGAAACCTAACAACATGTATGCAGTGAGCTCCTCCTAGTGGTGACTGCAGACGTACCAAAATTTTGGAAAAAAATGTCTATAAAAAAAATGTATCAAATTAGAAAAAGATCAAGGGTTTGTGAAATACTTTTTCTCATCACTGCTTGGATAGATTTTTCCAAAATTTTTAAAAAATAATCCAGGTTGTGAGCCGCAGGGAGTGATTTTGAGCTAAGGTACTCTAGAAATGTAAATGCAACGTGTGAATGATCCGGAATGAAAATGGAGAATAAACACAAAGCTCTCATTCTTTTTTTGTTGCTTTTTTTTCCTAGTGCCAAATCAAAGTACACAAAAGAATGGCCTGACGTGTAGAACGTGTGCAGCCGACAAATCCGACTATTGCTACACGTCGGAGACCCTTGAGTGCACCGGAGAGGAAACCAAGTGTGGCCGCATGGCGAGGACATTGTCTGGTGGGAAAATTCTTTCCTCTAAAATATTTATTGATGTATTTATTTAGTAATAATATTTCTAAACTGATTTACAAGGAACCTGTCTTGTCCGTTTAGCCCACAAACAGCACTTCAGGGGCTCTCAGAGCCAAATTTCAGTATTCCAAGTCTCTGCAGCTATGAACAGCGAAACATTTTTATATCCTCGCTCTTTAGGCAGGACTTGTCCGATGAGACATAGGAGTAGTGGAGATAAGTAAGGATGAGTGGGCACTAGTGCTCGTTACTTGAATTGGGCAAGTTGGACGCTCTGATGGCCACGTCTTGAGTAACGAGTATAATGGAGGTCAACTAATGTTGCGCATTCCGGCTCTCCACCCACATACAGCTGGCCGAAAGCAGAGCATTTCCCGGTGAGGGTGAACTGTTTTTACACATTGTATCCGGACATGTTAATTTTTCCCACAGTGAGAGCCATTCGGAGACTGGAAGTAGCTATAAATGGGGTGCCCAATCCCATTATTCACTGAAGGCAGTTGAGTCTGTACCGCCCCCGCGTCAGCGGCCGGGCCGCTCGGATCCGGAGCCACGGTGGCTCGAGCGGTCTCCAGACCCGAGAGGGGGGGGGGCGCGCGCACACTCGAAGTGAAAAGGGGGTATATACAGGGGATTTGGAAGTTCGTGACGCCACCCACGGTGCGTGGTAAGATGAAGTACCACCGCTGCTGTTGGGAGCGCCGGGTGGCGGTTGTATGGCAGCAAGGTGTTTAACCCCTCTGGGGCTTTGCCCCAGGGCCACGGTGATGGTGGTGAAGGGGTGCCGTTGGGAAGGAAAGGGTTTCTGCTTACTCACTCAGTCCAAGAATACTGACACAGACAGCTTGTAAACCAGAATTCCGAGCACCGCTGCAACAAGGAGGGAGCACGCTTGGATCCGTGCCCTTGGTGTTCCTTGTTAGCCTGTGACCTTTTCCGTGGCACTTTCTTCACTGTTTGGACCCTGTAGTGTGGAACTAGTCGGGTCCCACTCACCCGTATCGCTAAGGAGTGAGCTTGCTCTCAGGGTTCACGCTTGGGATTTTCTGGACTGTATTTGGGAAAGTCCTATCCCATCGGTGCGCTAGTACCCTGATTTTGGAGCGGGTGAGGGATGAATCTTGAAGTCTTCACCCCCGTCGGGTAAATTACCAGGACGCTTGAAGCTACCTTCCGGCCTAGGGTCCGCGTACCCAGTCATGCCCTGGCCTCTGCCCAGAGATGGCTCAAGGCCGCCGGCTGCCCTCCTCGGCAGATCCGTGCCCCTTGACACGATCCCCTGCGACCGGGTTTCCAGCTCCCACCAGGCCCAGACCAACGTCTGCCACCTTGTACTCTACAATTCAAAAAAGTCCGTGGAGCCTCTGTTAGGAGTCTCAACATTGAAACCAGCCAGATATCCCTCTGGGGTACTTTACAGGGAGCCCTACTCCTGACCTCCTCTCTCATCTCCTCCCACTTCTCGACTGTCTGACACTTCTCACCTCCCCTAACCAACCCCTCAAGTGTGTGGCCCTATTCCCTTCAGGCCCCCCAATGGTGTGTCTGGTGCATGTGGTGCAAAGTGTTCCTAGGGTTTTGACCGGCTCTGATCTTCGCAACACCAAAGAACAGGGATCAGTAACCAAGGAGGTTGCAGATACTGTGCAGAAGGACAGATTGCACAATAGCCTGTGACGACCTGATAGGCCAGGGAGTCACAAATCTTTGTGTCAAATCTTTCACAAACATGACATCCGAGCACCGTAATACTTGGCCGAGCACCAAGGGTACCCAAGCTCCCTGATGCTCGATTGAGTACCCAGCAGTGACGAGCACGCTCGCTCATCTCTAGAGATAACACAGAAGACAATCACTTCAAGGTGGTGAAATTACGTTACCCAAGATCGAAACTAGTCCAGGGAAAGAGATGACCCATCGAATTAGTCTTCGTATACATTAGGTGGAGATTTATGGCAATGTGCAATACTGAGAATGTGGTTGCAAAAATTTCTGCACCAAATCTGGATCTCCTGGCAGAAAGGTGTCATGCATTTTTTTACGTATTTTCGGTATGAAGTCAATGGGTGGAAGGGGTGAAAAACGCACAAAAAATACACCAAGAATTGACAAGCTGCAGATTATTTTCTGCACCAAATCTGCATCTCCTGGTAAAAAGACGTCATGCATTCTTGATGCTTTTTTGGTGTGTTTTTGCCTGGTATTTTTCATAATGAAGTCAATGGGTGGAATCGGTGAAAAAAAACAAGGAAAAATGCACCAAGAATTGACGCTGTAGATTTTTTTTTGCATCATATCTGCATCTCCTGGCAGAAAGAAGCCATGCATTTGTGATGCGTTTTTGATGTGTTCTTGGTGTGTTTTTGCCTTGTGTTTTTCATAATGAAGTCAATGTATGGAAGGGGTGAAAAATGCAGGGAAAAATACACCAAGAATTTACATGCAGCAGGTTATTTTCTGCACCAAATCTGCATCTCCTTGAAGAAAGAAGCCATGTATTCTTGATGAATTTTCAGTGTGTTTTTGGTGCAAATTTTCATAATGAAGTCAATGGGTTGAAGAGGTGAAAAATGCAGAGAAAAACACACCAAGAATTTACATTATGCAGTTTATTTTCTGCACCAAATCTGCATCTCCTGGCAGAAAGACGCCATGCAGTTTTCACGCATTTTAGGTGTGATTATGCCTTGTATTTTTTATATTTAAGTCAATGAGTGGAAGGGGTGAAAAATGCAGGGAAAAATACACCAAAGGTGGACATGTAGCAGATTATTTTTGGTCTGTTTTTGGAGCGTTTTTACCTTCTTGCCTTGATGGAGCAGCTCCGGAACTGAGCATTTCCAGCTGCCTGCTGCAGTTGCCGGCACCGAGAACAGTTGGTTGGCAGAGGTGCGGACTGTCGGATCCTGGCCGATCTGACATTGATTTCTTATCCTAAAGAGAAGGCCATCAATGTAAAAGTAGTGGACAACCTCTTTAAATCAGAAGGCATAACTTTCATTGGGCCATGCCTAGTCTGAGGGTCCAACACCAAAAGGTAAGTTCCTACATCACGTTCCACCCCCTTGGACTCTACGTTAGGTTAGGCTAGGTTCACATTTCCGTTGTTTTTCATCAGTCACAATCCGCCGCTCTGATAAACAACGCAATCCGTTTGGCGGATTCCGTTGTTTCCCATAGACTTATATGAGCGGCGGATTGTGACTGATGCTCATGCGTTGCATCCTCCGCCCGACTGATCAGTCGTGGAACGACTGACCGTCAGGTGGCAGGAACGCAGAGTGTAATGTTTTTTGAGCAGCAGAATCCTTGGGATTTCGCTGCGCATGCTCTCTCTCAACAGCCGAACAATCAGCTTATCGCCCTGCAGCCGCCTTCTGTGATCGATCAGCTGATCACCCGACAGCCGGCTTCTGTGAGTGATTAGCTGATCACCCGGCAGCCGGCTTCTGTGAGCGATCTGCTGATCACCCGGCAACCGCCTTCTGTGAACGATCAGCTGATCACCCGGCGGCCGGCTTTCTGTGAGCGATCAGCTGATCACCAGGCGGCCGGCTGCTGTGAGTGATCAGTTGATCACCCGGCGGCCGGCTGCTGTGAGCGATCAGCTGATCACCCGGCGGCCGACTGCTGTGAGCGATCAGCTGATCACCCGGCGGCCGACTGCTGTGAGCGATCAGCTGATCACCCGGCGGCCGACTGCTGTGAGCGATCAGCTGATCACCCGGCGGCCGGCTAATGAGAGCGATCAGCTGATTGCTCTCATTAGCCGGCTGCCGGGAGATCATCTGTTCGCTCTCAAAAGCCGGCCACCGGCTAATGTGATCGATCAGCTGATCGTTCTCTCTTTCACGTTCCGACAATGAATTTTAATTCTTGTCATCCGTTGTACAACGCATCAGTCACAAACGTCAAGCAACGCATGTGACTGATGCAAAACAACGGAAATGTGAACCTAGCCTAATAACACCATGCATCATATTTACCAAGATTATTCCTTTAAACATGTGAATATTATTAAACATATGAAGATCCATGTCATCTTTTTAGATGTCCTATTTTTTTAATGGCGGCAGTTTTTTTTTACCATACATTATTATTCTCCAGGTACGGTAAACTTGAAAGACACCCTCCGAGGCTGCAGCACCAAGAGCTTCTGTGACTTACTTGGTAACCAAAACACTTTCATCGACGGGTTGAACGTGGACTTGAAGATGTATTGCAGTAATGCGGCTAACGACCTCCATGTTGGCTATTTGGTTTCCATATTTACAGCCTTTCTGACCAAATTCATGTTTTGACGGAACCTTCCAAGCTTCAATTGAGATGATTGTGATAATATGTTATGAAGACGTTGTGGTATACAAGAAAAATCCTTCCAAGAGCCTAAAGGAGCCTGAAGGACACAGAATCGAATCATCTCAGCCGTATCTGGGGGAGTCCACAACAATTCTGTTATTTTATTTGGAAGCGTTGGAAAAATGAAACATTTTCTTTAGTGTTCAATGTCTAAGCTGAGTAATTTGCAATAGGAAAAGATCATTGGAAAAAGTCTCATCATCGATTGTCATATAACTGGTGTCAATTGATGACTTTTTGCAAGGTGCTAAACCCATGTCATTGCATGTGTTGCGGGCGGGGGCCGCTGCTACTCCACTTGGTCCGCTCGGATCCGGGTTCGCTGCTGCGTCTTGAGTGGTGACCGGACCCAGGCTCCCATGGCCATTCGTCCTCACAACCGTCGGGAAGGGGAATATTTACAGTGGGTTTGTTGTGTCGGTGATGCCACCTGTGGGTTTCGGTGATGGATGGTGACACCACCGCTGCCTGGTGATGGGGCGCCCAGGGCTGGTGTAGCGGGGCAGCAAGATGGGATCCCCTCCACGAGTAGGGGAGGTGTAGTTCCGGGGCCCGCGGTCGATACATGGGCGATACATGGGAGTAATGGCTGCTAGAGGTGGTGTGCCGGGTTTAACCGGGGGTCAATGGTATACTCACAGTTCAGGAATCTCACACAAGTCCAGTGGTAAACCAAGTTGCCAGTGACCGGCTGCCATTGGAGGGGGTATTCGGGTCCCACACCCGGGTTAGTGAACAGGTGTCCCTTTCTCCTGCACTCTGTGTTTGTCTCTTCTGTCAGGTGAGTTCGCATGGAATGGAGAAGTCCAGTCCCGGTACTGTGTGTGTTGGGAGCTGTGGCCCGTGAAATCTGACCCTTGGGATTTCTGTGGGTTCTGACGGACACCCTATCCCCCACGTTGGGCTTCTGTTTCGCTCTCTGGGCTTCTGGAGAACAAGGCCTGAAACCTCGTCCTCTGCTGGTTGATTAACAAGGGGCATGCAACCTTCCTCATCCTGGGGTCCAGGCACCCCGTCTGTGCACGGCCTCCGGACAGAATTCCCGTTGTCGGCACCGGCGGGCTACAACCATGCTCCGGTCTACTTAAGGTCTCCCACGACCGGATCTCCATCACCTGTGGCCCTGTCGGCCATCTAGCCAGGTAGTCCGGGGGCCCCTACCCCTGACTTCACTGCTGTCAATAGTCTGCACTTGACTACTGTCAAAACTGAACTCCAAACTTGTCTTGACTTGACTACTGTCAGAACTTGTCTGTCGTGTTCCCGCCCCTGACAACTCAGGACCCATAGGTGGGCGTTCTCATCTGCCTGATCCCGCCCACTGGTGTGTCCTTAATATCATGAGGGGGTGGCTAGGCTTTAATGGCTGTGTGTTGTACCTGGGTGTGGGGTTTTGGTGGTAACAAGGAGGGTGGACAACTTTTGTGACTACCTTGTTTTGCGAGGGCGTCACACATGCTCTTCCCAAATTATCCATACTGTGTAATAGACTATAATCTATATCATAGACCAGTGATGGCTAACCTATGACAGGCGTCATAGCCATATTTGCTGACACGCGCGGCAGGGGCAGGCGATCGCATCCTGATCTATAAGACAAGCCTCAGCTGCCGGTGATTTAACTAAAACTGCATGTGCAGCCCTTAAACCGTTCCAAAATGACCGTCCCGGGAGGCGGCGCATGCAGATCTAGTTAAATCATCAGCCGGCGGCTGCAGCTAGTCTTATAGATCGGTCCGCGGCCGCCGGTGATTTAACTATTGTGTATTGTACCTTTAATCATGGTCCTCTGTGAGGCGTGCTTACATTCTACGCAGTACATAATATGCCTCTCTCTAACCCTCTGGAGCAGAGCATGAAGACAGGCGCCATTGCAGACAGGCGCTAGGCCTCATTACATTGTGCCAGTGTGGATGAGATCAGTATATGATAACACAGAAGACACCAATAGGGGGAGCTCAAGTTATGATAGATCTGAAGTCACCACTATGGCGAGCTTAAATTATGATGAAAACGAAGCCACCACTAGGGGGAGCTCAGGTTATAATAAAACTGAAGAAACCACCAGGGGAGCCAAGGTTATGAAAAACTGAAGCCACCACTAGGGGGAGCTAAGCTTATGATAAAACTGAAGCCACCACTAGGGGGAGCTAAGCTTATAATAAAACTGAAGCCAACACTAGGGGGAGATGAGGTTATGATAAAACTATAGTCACCACTAAGGGGAGCCAAGCTTATGATAAAACTGAAGCCACCCCTAGGGGGAGCTCAGGTTATAATAAAACTGAAGAAACCACCAGGGGAGCCAAGGTTATGAAAAACTGAAGCTATGACGAGGGGTTGGTCATGTTAAGAAAAGGCTGAAGCCACCACTAGGGGAGCTAAGCTTATGATAAAACTGAAGCCACCACTAGGGGGAGCTAAGCTTATGATAAAACTGAAGCCACCACTAGGGAGAGCTAAGCTTATAATAAAACTGAAGCCACCACTAAGGGGACCTAAAGTTATGATAAAACTGTAGTCACCACTAGGGAGAGCTAAGATTATGATAAAACTGACGCCACCACTAAGGGGAGTTGAGGTTATGATAAAACTATAGTCACCACTAGGGGGAGCAAAGCTTATGATAAAACTGAAGCCACCACTAGGGGGAGCTAAGGTTATGATAAAACTGAAGCCACCACTAGGGAGAGCTGAGGTTATGATAAAACTGTGGTCACCACTAGGGGGAGCTGAAGTTATGATAAAAATGAAGCCACCACTAGGGGGAGCAAAGCTTATGATAAAACTGAAGCCACCACTAGGGGGAGCTAAGGTTATGATAAAACTGAAGTCACCACTAGGGGGAGCTGAGGTTATGATAAAACTGTAGTCACCACTAGGGGAGCTGAGGTTATGATAAAACTGAAGCCACCACTAGGGGGAGCTGAGGTTATGATAAAAATGAAGCCACCACTAGGGGAAGCTAAGCTTATGATAAAACTCAAGCCACCACTAGGGGGGAGCAATGGGTATGATAAAAATGAAGCCAGCACTAGGGGGAGCTAAGGTTATGATAAAACTGAAGCCACAACTGGGGGGAGCTGAGGTTATGATAAAAATGAAGCCACCATTAGGAGGAGCTAAGCTTATGATAAAACTGTAGTCACCATTAGGGGGAGCTGAGGTTATGATAACACTAAAGCCACCACTAGGGGGAGCTAAAGTTATGATAAAACTGAAGCCACCAGTAGGAGGAGCTAAGGGTATGATAAAACTGAAGCCACCACCAAGGGGAACTAAGCTTATGATAAAACTGTAGTCACCACTAGGAAGAGCTAAGGTTAAGTTAAAACTGAAGCCACCACTAGGGGGAGCTAAGGTTATGATAAAACTGTAGTCCGCACTAGGGGAAGCTATGGATATGATAAAACTATTTCTACCACTAGGGGGAGCTATGGATATGATAAAACTATTGCCACCACTAGGGGGAGCTATGAGTATGATAAAACTGTAGCCACCACTAGGGGGAGCTGAGGTTCTGATAAAACTGAAGCCACCACTAAGGAGAGCTAAGGTTATGATAAAACTGAAGCCACCACTAGAGGGAGCTAAGGTTATGAAAAAACTGTAGTCACCACTAGGGAGAGCTGAGGTTATGATAAAACTGTATTCACCACTAGGGGGAGCTATGGGTATGATAAAACTATTGCCACCACTAGGGGGAGCTATGAGTATGATAAAACTGTAGCCACCACTAGGGGAGCTAAGGTTATGATAAAACTGTAGTCCCCTCTAGGGGGAGCTATGGGTATGATAAAAATGAAGCCAGCACTAGGGGGAGCTAAGGATATGATAAAACTTAAACCACCACTAGGGTAAGCTAAGGTTATGATAAAACTGTAGCCACCACTAGGGGGAGCTATGAGTATGATAAAACTGAAACCACCAATAGGGGGAGCTAAGGTTATGATAAAACTGTAGTCCCCACTAGGGGAAGATATGGGTATGATAAAACTGTAGCCACCACTAGGGGGAGCTATGAGTATGATAAAACTGAAACCACCAATAGGGGTAGCCAAGGTTATGATAAAACTGTAGTCCCCACTAGGGGGAGATATGGGTATGATAAAACTGAAGCCAACACTATGGAGAGATCAGTATATGACAAAATTGAAGCTACCACTAAGGAGAGGATAGGATATAACTGAATCCACCACTACGGGAAACTTGGGTTATGGTAAAACTGAAGCCACCACTAGGGGGAGCTATGAGTATGATAAAACACAAGTAAATACTAGTGGGAGCTCATCATATGATAATATTGAAGACGGAGATCATGTTATGATACAAGTGTAGCCACCACCAGGAGGAGTTTAGTATATGAGAACACTGAAACCACCACTAGAGGGAGCTCAGATTATGATAAAACTGGAGCTGCTGCTAGAGGGAGCTCAATACATATAACCATAATCAGGAGACATTCACTTTTTTAGATGCTTGAGGGTTTGTTTTTGCATTATTGCATTAGATATAACTATTATGGATATATATGATATATATGATGCATTAATTATTATATCTACATTTGTCAGTGACAATAGAGCAATGATGAATGGAAAATAAGGAATTCTTATATCTGTATTTTCCTTTAAAATATTAACCTATATCTTAGAGCACAATGTATGTCTAGTGGACAGATGTGCTGATTATCACTATTTGCTCAATAACAGGCGACAGGCTAGGAATAACTTACATAGGAAAATACAGATAAGAAATCATGTGAAGAGAAGTATACAAAGAGCAAAAGTTTATAAAACGTGCACTTTTTGAGTATGATACAACAAGTGAGTGCTGCTAAGTGAGCGAGAGCTGCAATTTAAGTGCATGCTGCTGGTAAGTGCATAGTTCAACAAAATATTGGTTTAACACAATAGCATAGTTTGCTGCTTTCCTCAGGGGCACTTTGCACACTGCGACATCGCAGGTGCGATGTCGGTGGGGTCAAATTGAAAGTGACGCACATCCGGCATCGCATGCGACATCGCAGTGTGTAAAGCCTAGATGATACGATTAATGAGCGCAAAAGCGTCGTAATCGTATCATCGGTGCAGCGTCGGCGTAATTCATAATTACGCTGACGCGACGGTCCGATGTTGTTCCTCGCTCCTGCGGCAGCACACATCGCTGTGTGTGAAGCCGCAGGAGCGAGGAACATCTCCTACCGGCGTCACCGCGGCTTCCGTAGGATATGCGGAAGGAAGGAGGTGGGCAGGATGTTTACATCCTGCTCATCTCCGCCCCTCCGCTCCGATTGGCCGCCTGCCATGTGACGTCGCAGTGACGCCGCACGACCTGCCCCCTTAACAAGGAGGCGGGTCGCCGGCCACAGGGACGTCGCACGGCAGGTGAGTGTGTGTGTGAAGCTGGCGTAGCGATAATTTTCGCTACGCCAGCTATCACCACATATCGCTGCTGCGACGGGGGCGGGGACTATCGCACTCGGCATCGCAGCATCGGCCTGCGATGTCGCAGTGTGCAAAGTGCCCCTTAGGCCGGTTTCACATTTGCGTTGTGAGGCATCCGTCACAGTGCGTTGTATGACGCATGTGACAGATGCGTTGCAAATAGTGTGGTAATAAAAGTAACGGATTCCTTTAAAAGAAAATTTTGCGGTTTTTTTGTTTTTTTTTAATGTTTCGCCGGGAAAGGAGATTTGTGGTCGGGAGGAGAGAGAGAGAGGTGACCGCAAATCCCCTGAGTGACTGCAGTGAGCCGCGCGATCAGCTGTGCCGTCACTCAGGTGACCCGCCTCCACCCGAGGCTGTGTCCGCGGGTCACCTGAATCAGAGCACAGCTGATCGCGCGGCTCACTTCAGTTGCTGCGTGGAGCTGATAGAGAGCGGTCGTGTTCTACTCCCGCTCCTGTCAGCTTCAAGTAGCAGAGCTGAAAGCGTCGTGTGGATTACGCCGAACCTGAAGGGGTATTTGGGGATTAATAAAGTGGGGAAAGAGGGTGTTTTTTTTGTCTTTTATTCCAAATAAAGGACTTTTTCGGGTGTTTGTATTTACTTTCACTTACAGGTTAATCATGGAAGGTATCTCGGGGAGACGCCTGCCATGATTAACCTAGGACTTAGTGGCAGCTATAAACTGCCATTTAACTCCTTATTACTCCGATTGCCACCGCACCAGGACAATTCGGGATCAGCCAGGTAGAGTCCCGGGACTGTCGCATCTATTGTATGCAGCAATTCCGGGCGGCTGCTGGCTGATATTGTTAGGCTGGGGTGCTCCCCATAACGTGGCGCTCCCCATACTGAGAATACCAGCCTTCAGCCATGTGGCTTTATCTTGGCTGGTATCAAAATTGGGGGGGACCGCACATCGTTTTTTTAAATTATTTATTTGTTTATTTTACTGCACGATATAGACCCGCCCACTGGCGGCTGTGATTGGTTGCAGTGAGACAGCTGTCACTCAGCGTGGAGGCAGGTTTGACTGCAACCACCAATCATGGGCGCCGGTGGGCGGGAAAAGCAGGGAATACGAGATGGATTAATGAGCGGCCGGCATTTTCAAAAGAGGAAAGCCACCGGAGCTTTGTGACAGCCGTGCAGCGCCTCGCCCATGATCGGTGAGTATGAGAGAGGGGGGGAGAGAGACCAGGAGTGATTTTAAACAATTTAGATCATTCTGCTGTACATGCTGAGCATGCTCAGTAGAACGTGACAGGAACTGTCGCGGGCGGGGAGGATGCCGTCGCTGCTGCGCTCACGCTAACGCTCGGGTCCGGCGCTGCTGCTTGGTGGCTCGAGCGGTGGGCCGGATCCGGGGACTCGAGTGGTGCTCCTCGCCCGGGAGTCAAAATAGTGGTTGGTTTGGGGAATTTATTCCGTGACGCCACCCACGGGTCGTGGTGAAGATGGGCACCACCGCTGCTGGTGACGGGGATCCCGGGAGCGATGGTAGGGAGCAGCTGGGATGTTGTTTTCCCCCTCCGTAGGTAGGGGTCGGTGGTCCCGGGGCCCGATGATGATGTGACAGGGAGGCAGGGTTGGTGAGGTGCAGGGTCGCAGGGACAGCGCGGCGCGGTGCCGGTTTTCACAGGTGTACTCACTCAGCAAGAACGGTACAAAGTCCTCGGTAAACCAAACGGCTGGATGGATGGGTCCCGCAGCCGGCTGCAGTGTCTCTCCCCGGACAGGTGATGGCGGCTGTCTTTCCCTGCACCTTGATGTTCTCCTCTGACTACTATGCGTTCCCAACGGTAGTCCGCTCCCCGGTGTATGGGTACCGGAGGAGCCCGTTTGCCCGCAGGCGCTGGCCCTTGGGTCTCTAGTCTTAGGCGGTAGCTATATACCCTCACGGTGTGGGCGGTTGTCTTCAATCGGGACTTTTGCTGTTATGAAACCCCTGGGGTTCCAGTCACATTCGGATCTGACTATTGTCGGCGGCTCCAAGCCTGGTCGGGGTCCGATGGCCCTGCCTGTGTGTGCTGGCTTCACTTCGCTCCCCGGTCGGTACCGGCGGGCCGTCCGGGGTACCGGTGGGCCGTCGCCCGTTCCCGGTCTTACGGTTCCGCGTTGCTCCACCACTCCTGCAGATGGCCACCACCGTCTGCCAACCTTGCTGTCAGTGCCTGGGCCACAAACCCAGACACCCAAGTGCTTTCTCCTCACTCCTGGACATCAGTCACTGGAGGAAGACAACAAGGGTTTTTGTTTGGCTGTTGTCCCTGTCTGATGGGGGGTGGGGGTGTTTGTGTGTTATCTGTGACGACCTGGCTAGGCCAGAGCGCCACAGAACCGTCAGCGGATTTCGCCGCTTAGCGCATTGCAGCGGAATCTGCCACCATAGACACTTATCATACACCCTGGCGGATACTAACGGAATCCGTCAAGGTGTGATATTTTAACGACACAAAAAACGCTGCATGCAGCGTACCCTCCACCCAACGCTGCGTCAAAATAACGACTCAGCGTCGCCCAGAGGATGCAATGCAGACACTTGCGTTACAGTGAGTCGTCCATACAAGTATATGGAGATTAGCGCAGTGCGTTAACAGCCTGCGCTATTCTCCATAGCGGCGGATTGCACTGAACGCTGGTGTGAAACCGGTCTTACTTGCTTTCTATTGTTCTTTTGCTTTTATCTGTACTGTATCTGTACTCTTTTCTCCCTTTAGTAGGTGCACCATGGACAATGCTACCAGGAGTTCGTCTTGTGGGATGTACTCATGCCTTGAACAACTGTTTGAATATTCTGCACTCAATATCAGTGAGCTGCGTATTTGGAATGCCCAGGTAATGGATTTAAACATGCAGCTTGCAACACTCAAGAGAATTGCAAACCTGGAGAGGCATTTTAGAGCTCTCTGAACAGCTCTGACTGGGGCTAGTATTATGGTGATATGGAGGAGGGTGGAGGTGGAGGTCAGGACCCAGAGACAGGACCTGGTGCACCCGGGCAAGTGCCAGGGCCCTGAGCAGCTGGAGGAGCCCACTCATCGTTGGTAGGGGTGGTGATGTATTCTGCAACTGTGATGCCCTGGACTAGCCAGGTAGTCACATACATACCAACACACACACCCCCACCCTAGGCAGTTACACCAGCCAACCAAAAATCCTTGCTGCCTCCCTCCAGGGTCTGAGGTCCACACCAGGTGGGGCGGAGCCAGGCGGTTGGCCCCACCCACCGAGGAGTTCACAGACCTAGAGACGGGAAAAGTGTCAGTTTAGTTTTGGAGGTGAAAGTGAGCGGAGTAAACACTTCGGGTGTCTGGTCGGAGCCCAGGCACTGACAGCAAGGTTGGCAGATGGTGGTGGCCATCTGCAGGAGTTGGTGGAACTCTGCGAAGCCGTAAGGACCGGGGTCGGGCGTTGGCCCGCCGGTACCGAACCGGGGAGCGGAGTGAAGTTAAGCACATAGGCAGGGCCATCGGACCCTGACCAGGCTTGGAGCCGCCGCCAATAGTCAAATCCAAGTGTGACAGGAACCCCAGGGGTTCCCCAACAACCAAGTCCCGACAGAAGGCAACAGTCCACACCGTGAGGATATACAGCCACCGCCACAAGCTAGAGATCCAAGGGCCATCGCCTGCGGGCAAAACTGGCTCCTACGGCACCTATACGCCGGGAGCGGACTACCGGTGGGCAACCACAGGAGTCAGAACACTTCTAACAGGTGCAAGGAAAGACAGCCACCATCAGCCGTCCGGGGAGAGCACAACAACACTGCAGCCGGCTGCAGGACCCGTCCATCCGGCCGTTTTGGTTTACCTACAACTCTGTCAGTGATTGTCTGAGTGAGTACACCAGTGCCGTCCGGCACCGCGCCACGCAGTCCCTGCACCCCAGCCATCCGGCCTCCCCGTTACACCACCGGGCCCCGGGATCACCAAACCCCCCTACCCACGGAGGGGACAACATCTCAGCTGCACCCTACCATCTCTCCCGGGATCCCCGTTAACAGCAGCAGTGGTGCCATCATCACCACGTCCTATGGGTGGCATCATGAACTCTCTCCCTAACCATACCACCCCTTTTCACTCACGGGTGAGGAGTGCTGCTCGAGTCCGGTCCACCGCTCGAGCCACCGAGCAGCAGCCGCAGAAGCCCCGGACCCGAGCGTGGCGAGCGCGTCCCCTCCACCCGCGACACAACCACCAGATTGATTTTCCGGGGACCGCAGTGCTCAGGTTGGCAGTCGCACTTTCCTGGCTGCCGGCCCTTTAAGTGCACTGTTGCAAACAACGTTCACTGCTATACGCTGTGTGCAAGTGCATTGAAGTGGGCAGAGCTAGCATGCACTGTGCTACTTCTCCCATCCCATAGATGAATAAAAAGGAGCTGCAGCAACAGCCAGTGTCCCCAAGCATAGCGTATGTCCTCCTGAGCTGTATGCCCCCCCACCTGAGCTGTATGTTCCACCCCATGAACTGCATGAGCCCCCACCTGAGATGTATTTGGCCCCCAGAGCTGTATGGCCTCCTCCAGAACTGTATGGGTCCCCTCCACAGATGTATGTGCACCCCAAGTTGTATGTGCCCCCCTGAGATGTATGTGCCCCTCTAAGTGATATGTGCCCTCTGAACTATATGGCCACTTTCTGAGCTGTATATGCTCCCAGAGAAGCAGTATGGGCCCCCTTCTGAGCATTGTATGCCCCCAAATGCTTTATTTACCTCAAGAGCTGTATGAGACCCACTCCTGAGATGTATGAACCTCCTCCAGAGATGTATGTGCCCCCCATTACCTGTGTGTGCCCCCCGAGCTGTATGTGTTCCCCTAAGTTGTATGTGCCCTCTGAGCTATATATGCCCCCCAGATATATATATATGCCCCTCGTAGAGCTGTTTATGCCCTCCCATAGCTGTATGCCCCCCAAGAGCTGTTTGGCCTTTCAGAGCTGTATACCCCCAGAGTTGTATGGGCCCCTTTAGAGATGTGTGGGCTGCCAGAGCTATATGGCTTTCCCAGAGCTGTATGGGCCCTGCAGAGCTGTCTGTGCAGCTCCCGAGAACTGTATGTGCCCCCCCCTTTACATCTATGCAACCTAGTAAAATTTATGCCCCTCAGTAACATGTACAGAATGCCCCAAAATAACACGTATACCCCTCAGTTACATGTATGCCCGCCAGTAATGCCCCTCATTAACTTCTATGCCCCCAGTAATATATATGCTCCTCAATAACATGTATTTTCCTCAGTGATGTGTACGCCACTCAGTAATGTGTATGCCTCAGTCCCTCCTGTGATGTATATACTGTTGACTTATCCCCTGCTTTGTTGTATATCCTGCAGCCTCCAGCCTCCAGCCTCTCCTGTGATGTATATAGTGTAGCCCCAGCATCTCCTGTGATGTTCTGTAGCCCCCAGCCCCTCCTGTGATGTATATTCTGTAGCCCCCAGCCCCTCCTGTGATGTATATTCTGTAGCCCCCAGCCCCTCCTGTGATGTATGTTCTGTAGCCCCAGCCTCTCCTGTGATGTATGATCTGTAGCCCCCAGCCCCTCCTGTTATATATATTCTGTAGCCCCAGCCTCTCCTGTGATGTATGATCTGTAGCCCCCAGCCCCTCCTGTGATGTATATTCTGTAGCCCCAGTCCCTCCTGTGATATATATTCTGTAGCCCCCAGCCCCTCCTGTGATTTATATTCTGTAGCCCCCAGCCCCTCCTGTGATGTATATTCTGTAGCCCCATCCTCTTCTGTGATATATATTCTGTAGCCCCAGTCCCTCCTGTGATATATATTCTGTAGCCCCCAGCCCCTCCTGTGATGTATATTCTGCAGCCCCCAGCCCCTCCTGTGATGTACATTATGCACCCCCAGCCTCTCCTGTGATGTATATTCTGTAGCCCCAGCCTCTCCTGTGATGTATGATCTGTAGCCCCAGCCCATCCTGTGATGTATATTCTGTAGCCCCCAGCCCCTCCTGTGATGTATACTCTGCAGCCCCCAGCCCCTCCTGTGATTATATATATATATATATATATATATATATATATATATATATATATATATAATCTATATATATTCAGTGTTACTGTGCACTGTGCATGGCCATGTCTATTAGTGATGGTCATCACACAGCATACACTGCACAGCCACATGCCAGGAGGAGCTGGATGGAGACAAGCGGGGGAGGGGAGGAGGCTGCTGCCAGATTCCCCATATTAATAATATCTTTAATGTGTCTGTGTGCATGTATGATGTGTATCTGTGTATGTCACTGTATATAACTGTGTATAGATTAATGTAAATATGCCTATGTGGCTGATATTAGGGCTGCAAGAACAGGACTAGAATAATTACTGCAGAACGTCGCTCCTAGGAACAAGGATAATGGCTGCAGTAAGAAAGGGGGCTTTCAAACTGACTCCACCAGCAGAATAGTGAGTGCAGCTCTGGAGTATAATACAGGAGGTAACTCAGGATCAGTAATGTAATGTATGTACACACTGACTGCACCAGCAGAATAGAGAGTGCAGCTCTGGAGTATAATACAGGAGGTAACTCAGGATCAGTAATGTATGTACACAGTGACTGCACCAGCAGAATAGTGAGTACAGCTCTGGAGTATAATACAGGAGGTAACTCAGGATCAGTAATGTAATGTATGTACACAGTGACTGCACCAGCAGAATAGTGAATGCAGCTCTGGAGTATAATACAGGAGGTAACTCAGGATCAGTAATGTAATGTATGTACACAGTGACTGCACCAGCAGAATAGTGAGTGCAGCTCTGGAGTATAATACAGGAGGTAACTCAGGATCAGTAATGTAATGTATGAACACAGTGACTGCACCAGCAGAATAGTGAGTGCAGCTCTGAAATATAATACAGGAGGCAACTCAGGATCAGTAATATAATGTATGTACACAGTGACTGCACCAGCAGAAGAGTGAGTGCAGCTCTGGAGGATAATGCATGAGGTAACTCAGGATCAGTAATGTAATATAATGTATGTACACAGTGACTGCACCAGCAGAATAGTGAGTACAGCTCTGGAGACTAATTCAGGAGGTAACTTGGTATAAGTTAAATAATGTGTATTTTTTAATAGTGTATGATGTATTTATAAATTACACTATAGTCATCACTGGATAGCTGGCACTTCACTTCACAAGAGTATTTGTATCTGATACCACAACAAATAATAGGAACCATGAAAAAATTGAGATAAACAATCTATATGTTTTCTTATTAGTGTTCACCCTTTACTAACCTTCTTAGTATAATGTAATATGTATAGTAATTAGTGATGAGCGAGTGTATTCGTTACTATTCGCTATTCGCAGGATAGTATGGTATTCGGGCTATTCGTTATATAACTGGTAATGGTGTATTTGCCTCGCTATATTCGGATGTCCTGCCCATCTGTTTTGCAGCCAATAAACATGCTGGGCTTCTTAACCAATCACAGTAATGCCGCAGCCAGCTTAGTTGTGGCGTTACTGTGATTGGTTGGCTGCTCAGCGTGATAGGGTCTATAAAAGACCTGCTGCCACCATTTTGGGCACATTGTGTCCGAAGTCTGCGTTGTATCAGTGTAGGGATAGAGCAAGCAGCTGCTAGGGAGAGTGTAGGACCCTTATTAACATAAAAATCCCCTTTCAGGCAGCATGGGTCAGTATAGCTTTCAGATGGACAGATTTCAAAGTATGGAGAGTGTTTACAGCAGACATCATACTGTCCAGAAACCAGAATACAATAGCTCTTACAATAGCTACAATACAATACAATAGCTCAACAGCTGATAGCACTGAACAAAGTCACAGCAGGGAGGGAGAGATTGTGGATTAGGTAGGGAATCTGGACCTGTTTCCACAATACCTATAAGTTCACAGCCTGACTTGTACCGTCTGCTATCGTCAGCTGAATTCATACATTGCTAGGGGCTTTTTCAAATGTAGCGCCCCTGAACACTTCAGTGCACTACAAGGAAATGCATCCTCTAGGGGATACAGGACCTATCCCCTGGGACCTGGAGTAGCTTTGCCATTGAATATCAAAACACAATTAAATGTTAGTGATCACTCCACACCAAGCATAGAAGGGTTAACATAAGAGTTTAGCCAGCCTGGTGTGAGGAGTCAGTCAGTGAGTCTGTAGAGAGTTGAGAGTCAGAGAGCACACGGTGAGGTGTGCGGATGTGACTGAGCTTGGTCGTGTAGCAGTGACCCCGGGGGCATGGGAGAGAAGTCGCCAGGATGGGTACCGGAGATACCGCAGGGACTCGAGCACGAGCGGGGCACAGGGCCCTAGGTCAAGAGCAAGTTTCATACTTCTTGGCAAATACCTGTACGGTGTGGAAACCTTCACGGACTTCACCAAACCAAATTATCCAGGGACATTAGCAGTAAAATAGGATCGGGGTTTGGACACTTAACTCCCCGCTGGGTCCGCACTGCCTGCCGCACAGAGAAGGAGACTGTATCTCAAAAGGGACAGTCAGAGCCCCCAAACGCTTCACGCTACGGGGACTCAACCAACAGAGAGTGCCGGGGACAGAGCAACCTGGGTCACTACATTGGCACTGATACTCCTGGCACCAGAACCAGCACACCCTTGGGTCCAAGTGAGTAGAGGCTGTTAAAGTTAACCCGGTGTAACACCATTACATCTCCCAGACACAGCCCTGCCTGCAGAGGGCCCAACACCACCAGCTCTAGGAGTACCCACATCACCAGCGGTGGTTCCCTATCTCTAACCGCAACCCGCAGGTGGCGTAACATGACAAAAACTCTTATCCCCTGTATATAACCCCATTAACAAAAGGGGCTCAGAACACGGAAACGGGCAATGGCCACCAAAGTGACATTCCCAATTGCATACATTGCCCGGAACCAAGTATCCCTATCTGGGCAACACACAAATACAAAGCAGGACACTACCATTTTGTGATGCCTGGTACAAAGGACTCACTTGTACTTTCTCCACAATATTTTTGGGGTCACAGTTTTCTTGGCTTGGGTATCAACATCTGCAAATAATTCAACAAAACCCAAAATGACAAAAGAGGCAGTTGTTAAGGGATGTGGACATGGTCGAGGTGTTGGCAGTAATGGGAGAGAAGGAACTGAGTCTGTGTCTGGTCGGAAGAAGCTTGATGCATCCACTATGTTCCTTGCCAAATTCCCCGGTCTGGAACATAAACGTGTGTGGAAGCCAGAAGAGTGAAAGCAGATTTTGTCTTGGATGGCAGACAAAGCCTCTTTGCATTTGTCAACAGCAACCAATCTTCCATGACCACACAGTCTACTGTGGATACACAGAAGGCTGGCCCATCCAATCCTCAACCTGGTCCTCCTTCCTACCCCCTTCAGCAGTCAGAGGAGACATATGGCCCCAATCTTGGCCACTCTAAGGATCTGTTTTGTACGTACCCATTGGTTGGCTCTGGCCTCTCGCCATGCAGCATGGGAAAAGGACGTGAGGAGGTGGCATGTGTTGATAATCAAGTATTTGAGGACCTATGGCCAGAAGAAAGCCATTTTGAGGAACCTGATTTATTTTCTCCTGAGGTGGAGGCTGATGATGATGAGACACAGTTGCCATCAGGTCAGCCTACAACCTCAAGTGGTAAGGAGGATGAGATGGAAGATGAGGTGGTCGATCATGAGGCAACTGATTTGACCTGGACCATTGACATGCATAGCAAGCACAGCAACACAGAGGAAGATGGATATGTAGCACCAACACAGGCACAAAGGGGTAGTGGCTTGCCCACAGTGAGAACTGCATTAACTAATCCCAAGAGCACCCCCACTGTGGCCCAAGTCAGGCAAGGGGGCGTTCAGCCACTGCCTGGATTTTTTTTCTGAACGTCCTTCAGAGAAAAACATTATAATCTGTAGCATCTGCCATACCAAGTTGAGCAGAGGCCAGGGTAAAGGCAACCTGAGCACCATCAGTATGTGGACCCACATGGCAGCCAAGCACCCCAGTAGGTGGGCCGAACACCAGGGTACCAAATTTGTGTCTGCAGGTAAAACCACTGCCATGTCGCCTGTGCTACTACCTTCACAATCTGCTGTCTTGGAAGCAGACATTCATACATCCTGCCCACAAGGTGCAATTGCACGGACACAGCAAACATCAACCACATCCACTTCCTTGTCCCAGGGAAGCATCCAGTTGTCCGTGCTTGAGATCTTGGAAAGGAAGCGTAAATATCCAGCCATGCACCCATAGGCACATTGCCAAATTGCTAGCCATAGAGATGTTGTCGTTTAGGCTTGTGGGAACACAATGTTTCCGTAATTTCTTGGCTGTGGCTGCTCCACGATACAGTGTTCCCAGCCACAACTATTTTGCCATCCCTGTGTTACAGAAACATGTGTTAAACAATCTTAACTGTGCTCTGACTAAAGGGGGCTTTACACACTGCGACATCGCTAACGTGTTGTCGTTGGGGTCACGGAATTTGTGACGCACATCCGGCCGCATTAGCGATGCCGTTGCGTGTGACACCTATGAGCGATTTTGCATCGTCGCAAAAACGTGCAAAATCGCTCATCGGCGACATGGGGGTCCATTCTCAAATATCGTTACTACAGCAGTAACTAAGTTGTTCCTCGTTCCTGCGGCAGCACACATCGGTACGTGTGACACCGCAGGAACGAGGAAGCTCACCTTACCTGCCTCCCGGCCGCTATGCGGAAGAAAGGAGATGGGCGGGATGTTACGTCCCGCTCATCTCCGCCCCTCCGCTGCTAATGGGCGGCGGTTCAGTGACGCTGCTGTGATGTCGCTGTGACGCTGAACAAACCGCCCCCTTAGAAAGGAGGCGGTTCGCCGGTCACAGCGACGTCGCTAGGCAGGTAAGTAGTGTGAAGGGTCTGGGCGATGTTGTGCGCCACGGGCAGCGATTTGCCCGTGTCGCACAACAGATGGGGGTGGGTACCCACACTAGCGATATCGGTACCGATATCGCAGTGTGTAAAGCGGCCTTAACACCATAACCTGGAAGGTCCACTTAACAACAGACATGTGGACAAGTTGTTCCAGACAGGGACAATAAATATCTGTCACGGCACACTGGGATACCCTGGTGGAGGCTGGGACAAACTCGCAAACTGTAACATCACACATCCTACCCACGCCAAGAATAGTGGGCCCAACTTCTACCAGCGTTTCTGCCTCATCATATGCTGCTTCCGGTCTCCCCTCCTCCTCCTCTCCTCCTTCTCCTCATGCTCTACAAAATTACCCTCCCCATCACTACCAAGCTGGCTGTGGAGCAGCGCATCGGCAAAGCGGCAACACGCTCTTCTGAAGCAGATAATGTTTAGGTCACACACCACACACTGCAGCAGAGCTGTGGCAAGGTATAATAGAGCAACCGATCAGTGTCTGTCTCTGCTGCACCTCCAACCCGGCCTGGTCGTTTGCATCAATGGGTGTAACCTGTTGGCGGCTTTAAAGGTCAGCAAGCTGGTACAGATGCCATGCATGGCTTACGTGCTGAGCCTAGTTGTTAAGAAATATATGAAAACATACCCTGACTTGCTGTACCTACTTGAGAAGGTGCGCCATATTAGTGCCCATTTCCACCATTCCTCTACCGCTTTTGCTAGTCTTACAGCATTGCAAAAGCACTTTAATTTGTCACCGACTCATATGCGACCCGCCCACGCAGTGGAACTCAACATTCTATATGTTGGCAAGGATTAGTGAGCAGCAGAGGGCAGTAGCTAAATACCAGCTCCAAAAATGCCCATCAGACCGAGAGTAAGCCACCACACATAATACCTGTTGAGTGGGTGTTGATCGCTGACATTTGTGAGGTTCTTGAGAACTTTTGAGTACTGCACCAAGCTCGTGAGTGGTGATCAGGCTATTATCAGATTAACCATCCCGCTGCTGTGTCTGTTGAAACAATCACTGCATAATCTCAAAGAAGAATCTTTGAGTGCCCAGCATGTGGCTATGGAGCCAGATATCCTCATGGGTGATAATACCTCCCAGCCAATATTCTTAGGCAACATTGGGTGATGATGAGGAGGATGGGGAGGATGAGGAGGAAAAATATTTTTTGGTGCTACTCAGGGCACTGCCAATGCTATACAGAGGACTATCAACCTCAGCTTCATCTCTGTCCAGCATGGATGGGCTGGAGAGGAAGAGGTGGAGGAGGATGAGGCGAGTCAGCATGAGGAGAGGATGGGTATTATTGATCCTCAGGGTGGGGATACAGAAACTTTGCCTTTTTGCAGCTTGGCCCACATGGCACAGTTCATGTGTAAGTGTCTGTGGTAAGACCCTTGCATGATACACATTTGATCCAACAACCTATACTGGTTGGCCACCTTTCTGGACCCACGGTACAAGAAGAAGTTTCCTTCTCTCCTTTTGGATTCACCAATGGGTTGCACAATGGAAGCCTTCAAGAGGGTGATTGTAGATCAGTTGATGAAAACATCACCCTCAGGCAACGCTGGCGGCAGAGTTACCAGCTCTTTTCAACACCAAGGATTAATGGGGAGAAACACCAACACCAGATACAACAGAGGTGGGGGGGGGGGAAATGTGTGCAAATCGGGCCATTTTCAATAAACCAGGACATCAACAAGGGCTATCTGTGCATGTAGCAATGCCAAGGAGGGAGACGTTGTACAACATGGTCAAGGGGTACTTAAGTGACCACACCTGCGTCCCTTCCTAGTTTACTGATGAGGGGCAAATACCCCGAAACAGCTGTCTGTGGATGGATACCATATTTTGGTATAGGCGGTTTCCTTGACTGGAGACTGCCCTTCCCGTGGTTGTTCCTTCCCGGTGAAAGACCTGGCTAGTTTCCTGCCAGCGTTGAGACACATGTGATGGTGTCTCCGCGGCATTCTTGTTTTGCTTATTTTCCCAGGGGGCCTTGTTCTAGTGTCACTGCGTTGAGAAACACGTGATGGTGTCTCCGTGGTGTTGGATGTTGATCTCCCCGAGGTCAACCATCCTTACCTTTGATGTGGAAATGAGACATCACGGAAGTCAGTGACGAGCGCTGACATCACGAGTTCAGCGGGGATCACAGCCGGTAATGATTATTAAGCTAACCTCCTGATGTTGGCGCTTGTCATCCCGCAGTTGCTTGCACACTGCTGTGGTAGTGCAACATACACTGCAGGGGCACCGATAGACTGAAGCCATACGGAACTTATTCCTTACGTGTGGCTTCAGAGGATTCCAGAAACCATGTGTGAGTCAGAAATGCATGCAGGCATATTATCCAGGCTCTCCCGATTCAGTTCCATCACTTTCCTATCCATTTCAGCCTTTACCTCCAGACCTCTTTGTTGGATCCAGCAGAAACTTACATTTCCCAGTGACTTACATTTTACTTGCTATTCGTAATGAATACACAAGTATTACAAAGTACTCGTTACGAGTATAATGATTGCAAATATTATGGTACTTGCTCATCTCTAATAATAAATGTATTTTTTATATATACACAGTACATATATACAGTACAGACCAAAAGTTTGGACACACCTTCTCATCTCTAGAACAACTATTAAGAGGAGACTTTGTGCAGCAGCCTTCATGGTAAAATAGCTGCTAGGAAATCACTGCTAAGGACAGGCAACAAGCAGAAGAGACTTGTTTGGGCTAAAGAACACAAGGAATGGACATTAGACCAGTGGAAATCTGTGCTTTGGTCTGATGAGCCAAAATTTGAGATGTTTGGATCCAACCACCGTATCTTTGTAGAAAAGGTGAACGGATGGACTCTACATGGCTGGTTCCCACCATGAAGCATGGAGGAGGAGGTGTGACGGTGTGGGGGTGCTTTGCTGCTGACACTGTTGGGGATTTATTCAAAATTGAAGGCATACAGAACCAGCATGGCTACCACAGCATCTTGCAGCGGCGTGCTATTCCATCCGGTTTGCGTTTAGTTGGACCATATTTTATTTTTTAACAGGACAATGACCCCAAACACACCTCCAGACTGTGTAAAGGCTATTTGAATAAGAAGGAGAGTGATGGGTGCTACACCAGATGACGTGGAGTGAAAAGAAAAGGATGATCCGGCACAAAATCTCCTTTGGTAAAAACATCCAAAATTTATTGAAACATCATTAAAAATAGCGTGAAGACCAAGTATCCACTCAGATGGAAAGCATGGAGGTCATGATAACTTTACGCGTTTCGGACAGTTCTAAAAGCAAAAAAAAGTCCTTAATCATCATCACTTTTTTTGCTTTTAGAACTGTCCGAAACGCGTAAAGTTATCATGACCTCCATGCTTTCCATCTGAGTGGATACTTGGTCTTCACGCTATTTTTAATGATGTTTCAATAAATTTTGGATGTTTTTACCAAAGGAGATTTTGTGCCGGATCATCCTTTTCTTTTCACTCCACGTTGCCTGTTACCGGTTGGGATAAACCGAAGGATCCTAGGCACCCGCTAGGCTGAACAGTCTGGGCAGCAGGTGAGCTGAAGTTTTCTTCCTATTTACCGCTACACCAGATGACCTGTTCTCCACAGTCACCAGACCTGAACCCAATCGAGATGGTTTGGGGTGAGCTGGACCGCAGAGTGAAGGCAAAAGGGCCAACAAGTGCTAAGCATCTCTGGGAACTCCTTCAAGACTGATGGAAAACCATTTCCGGTGACTGCCTCTTGAAGCTCATCAAGAGAATGCCAAGAGTGTGCTTGCATTAATCAAAGCAAAAGGCGGCTACTTTGAAGAATCTAGAATATAAGACATATTTTCAGTTGTTTCACACTTTTTGTTAAGTATTTCATTCCACATGTGTTAATTCATAGTTTTGATGCCTTCAATGTGAATCTACAATTTTTAGAGTCATGAAAATAAAGAAAACTCCTTGAATGAGGAGGTGTGTCCAAACTTTTGGTCTGTACTGTATATATATATGTATATGTATATGTATGTATTTTTAATTGAAATCTCTACTTTTTAAAAGAAGCAACAATTATAAAGAGTTAAATAGCTGTAAAGGGTTAAATTGGTTTTCAAAGTTGTCTGCATATTAGTGACATATCCAAAGGTCAATAATATCAGATTAGGTATTGATATTGAGGTGTTTGTCATTTTATAGCTACTGTATATATATATATATATATATATATATATATATATATATATATATATACATATACATATACATATATATATATATATATATATATATATACAGTAGCTATAAAATGACAAACACCTCAATATCAATACCTAATCTGATATTATTGACCTTTGGATATGTCTCTAATATGCAGACAACTTTGAAAACCAATTTAACCCTTTACAGCTATTTAACTCTTTATAATTGTTGCTTCTTTTAAAAAGTAGAGATTTCTATTAAAAATTACAAAACTGATAGATGGAAATAATTTCGGAGAGAAGGATGATTAGTGCCGGTCATTGTCGATACTTTGGATTATCCAAAAAAAACCCCGTGGTTTATGAATTTAACGCGTTTCAGAGCTGCCTTTATAAGGAAAAAGAAAAACACAATCATACACTGATTTGGGAAAATATAAGTGACGATGTGTAACAGTAATAAATTGGCAGATAAGCAATGTAAAGTGGGTGTCTGTTTCCTATACGTTGCGAGTTTGCGCCTCCCCTTTTACTATCTGGGATTTCCAGTGGAGTTTACCTGTGATAGGCATCGTGGACTCTAGACATGAGCATGAAGCTTCCGAGAATTCTTCTTTTTCTTTCGTATTTGACAACAACAGGTAAGTTAGGAGGTTTTACCGTTTCACTGCATTTCTAAACAATGTTTTGTATTGATATTTTATATCACTTAGATGTTTTTTAAATATATTTTTCAAAAATTAACATGTAGAGTGTTTGAATATTTGCTACACTTCTCTTGTCTTTTAGGTGCTTTTCTTTTATGTAAAAGTTGCTGGCATCTTAGTCACCTGCCGTGCAGCGAGCCGTACATCTCCTGTCCTTCTGATAATGTCTGTGTCGCCGCTTTCACCATCGTCAACCTAGGTATGTCTGAAACATAACTGTAAAAAACAGTATCCACAAATAATCTTCAATAAAATAATTTCTTTATTATTCCATATAAAGTTTTAAAAACATAGACATAGACCGGTCCACGGATTTCGAGAAGACTTGCTGTTAATCATGACAAAACAATCCTGTAACTAACAAATCTAAATAGAGAATGCAATATCATGACAAGCAAGAAAAAAATGCCTTACAGGAAGGGTGTAGCAGAGTCATCAATTAGTGAACATGCAAATTTAGTCAGCTGCACATTTTTTATTCTTTTGATTGGGATTTTTACCTTCAGATTCAAGTTTGTCCAATTGGTGCTGGTTTCCAATTTGTATATGCCTTGGTGAAAGGAAACCCACTTATATTTGCTTGTCAATCCTTTCTACCTTACCATCATTTGGTAAGTAGATATATCGACAAAGTGATTTTTGTTTGCTCAGAGACATTTAGGTTAATACAATTTATATGTGGCTTGGTGGGAGGTAACCCACTTATCTTTGCCAACTCAATCCTTTCTACCGTACCATCATTTGGAACGGTAGATATATAGATGATTTGTTTTTTGTTTACTTGGGGGAAATGTAGGATAATCCAATTTCTATATGGCTAGGTTGGAGGAAATCCACTTATATATGCAAACTCAATCCTTTCTACCTTACCATCATTTGGTAAGTAGATATGTCGACAAAGTGATTTTTTTTTGCTCATGGAAATTTAGGTTAATACAATTTATATGTGGCTTGGTGGGAGCAAACCCACTTATCTTTGCCAACTAAATCCTTTCTACCGTACCATCATTTGGAACGGTAGATATATAGATGATTTGTTTTTTGTTTACTTGGGGGAAATGTAGGATAATCCAATTTCTATATGGCTCGGTGGGAGGAAACCCACTTATATTTGCCAACTCAATCCTTCCTAACGTACCATATATGTTACGGTGGATATATCGATGATTTTTTTTTCTCTGGGGAAATTCAGGATAATTTAATTAATTACTTTCTGATTTTTTTAAATAACAATCAAAATAATTTGCAATTTACCACCATTGCACATTTGTCCTCCATTTCTTTTTTGGATGTGCTCCTTGGTGAGAACTCAGGCAGAGCGCTACCGACAACTGGTAAGTGGTAACTCTAGTTTACATGCAAGGAGTCTACATTCCACCTGCAGCTTGTGCTCTCTTCCTTCTGGTAAATTTACCAACCCCTGGCTTCACTCCATGCTGGATATAGAATTTCCATTCAGATTGTTTCTGTTAAGCAGAGGTTTTCATTCCTTTAGCAGTGGTGCAGAAACCTCCTGGAAAAGATATTGGAGCCCTTTTATATCTGTTGTCTTGCTTGAGTTGCCTGTGTGTTTGATTGCTCTCCTGCCTCTTCACACCCTTGAGGGAGAGGGGGGACATCTAGATGAGTCATATCCAGTAGCTTAGCAAAGTGCAATACCCAGGCATCTCCATTTTCAGGGGTAATCTTGGGGACAGAGATAACCTAGGGACCCCTAGGGACTTGCGTGATAACTTCAGGCTGCCATGCATTCTAGGCATGCTCTAGGACTGGTTGCAGCCTCCAGAACCGGGTCCCCTTTAATGTATGGACAGTAGAGTGTCTTAAGCTCCTTTTCAGAAAGATCTGAATTTTATAATTCAGCTGTATGATAATGCAGTAGATGTGAAATGTTGCATTAGAAAGACTGATCTTTGACTATCAGGAAACTAGTATAAAAGCTGAAAGAAGCGGAGCGCAATAACGCAATCCGGAGTACAAATATAATGCAGAGAGTTGGTGGTGCTCACCTTTAAAATCGTGTGAGACACAGCTACAAATTCATCTCGCTGGATGCTGGCGACCATTGGATTAAGCAATGAGGGATTAATTGATAAAGGGTTAAACCCGCACTGCCTGATGAAGAGAAATGAAACAGGATTCTTTTGGTGTGGTTTATTAGTCTTATGCATTTCAGGACAATCTAATTTCTTCCTCAGGGATAAATCACAAAAGAAATAATCAAACACATTGGGTCCAAGTAGAGCTCCTTTCTGAAAAAAAAAAAAAAAGAAGCAGATATCGGATGATACATCACAGATGCATCATACGTGCAACGTGACTTTGGTGGGCAGGGATGATAATAACGTTATAATGCAATAAAAAGGTAGTTACATAGGTAAATGTAAAAATCAAGAGCAAGAAAGAAGAATATGGGAGTCAAAAAATGTTTTTCAATTAATAAATATCAGAATGGAATTGAGGGGAATCGAATAAAATTAAAGGGGTTTTCTACATGCACAAAGTTCATTTTAATCAATAGATCTTGGATTAAAAACAAATTCCACAATTGGGTTTTTAAAAAAATGTTCCTATGCGGAGATAATCTTATATATGTGTCCCTTCTGTGTACTAAGTAATGGCTGTGTCTGAATGTACAGGGACATGGTCTGATCATACCACATCTCCTGGCCAGGGAGGAAGGAAACGAGTATACAAAAATGACAGCACAGGATCACAAATTATTCTTTCTGTGAGGTAAAACATTTCCTGCCTGTATTATCACAGGAGTGAGATTTTTTTTACCACATCTGCAGCCCTCTAAGTTCATCATAAATCAAGTTATGGACACATGAGCTCAGCAGCAGGCAGTAGCTCCTGTATAACTGATTTGATTTTTGATGAGCTCAGGAGACTGAAGAAACTGCAGAAATTCTTGTTCCTGTGTTAAAACAGTCGGGGAAATGTTTTACCTCACAGAAAGCAGCAGCTGCAAACCTTAAGCTATGTTGACTGTAAAATAATTTATTTTTTCTTTCAGTTCTGCATAGTCAGGCACAGCAATTAAGCCTGGAGGCTGAGGCTCAAGTCTGGAGGCTGAGGACTAGTTTGCTCCTTTAAAAAAGATGTGATGGACCCCTTTAATAATAAGTGGTGTAATAATGATACTATTTTGTCTATTGTTCACAGGAGGTACTGTCATGCCAGAATATTCAATTACCTGTGGAACAAAAGACCAATGCAATGTAACCGGCAGCTTGTCCTTCAACCATGGCACTGTGCGTACAGGAACTTCATGTTGCAGCACGGACAACTGCACCCCACCCCATCCTTCCCGTAAGCTTCCTACATATGCTCTACATTCTAGATTTTCTCTACTGCTTATTTCAGTTTTGCAATTATATAAATATTACAATAAACATTTCAACCACTTGAATCAGTCATGGTCTGACCGACGGGGGAATTCTCTATAGGGTAACTGTGCAGGAGGGTCCCCCTACATCAGCAGTTCTTGGTGCAGCACATTTAATGAAATGTATACAGTGAAAAGCAGCATCTCATCATATCTTATCATGGATTAGCAGACCACTATGTTAATTATTATATAGATGCATAAGCAAATTTGTGAACAAGGGTCAGATAACTGAACTGATGGCCTCTAGAACCAGTGCAACTGGTGGATCCTTGACATACTAGTCCGACACTGTCTATGCATATCTGAGTGTGACATCTAAGTGATACATTGCTTTTTATATCTAATTCGCTGTAGTACCCGGTGTTGCACGTGATAGCAACTGTCTCTCTCTCACACTCTCCCTCTCTGTCTGTCTCTCCCTCTCTGTTCCTATGACTTTCTCTCTCTATCTCTGTTTGCCTCTCTCCCTCTCTGTCTGTCTCTCTCTCTGTCTGTCTCCCTCTCTGTCTGTCTCTGTTTCTCTCTGTCTGTTTGTCTCTCCCTCTCTGTCTCTCTCTTATCTCCCTCTCTGTCTCTCTCTGTCTCTGCCTCTCCCTCTGTCTTTCTGTCTTTCTCTCCCTCTCTGTCTCTCTCTGTCTGTCTCTCCCTCTCTCTCTCCCTCTCTGTTCCTATGACTTTCTCTCTCTATCTCTGTTTGCCTCTCTCCCTCTCTGTCTGTCTCCCTATCTGTCTGTCTCTGTTTCTCTCTGTCTCTCTGTTTGTCTCTCCCTCTCTGTCTCTCTCTTATCTCCCTCTCTGTCTCTCTCTGTCTCTGCCTCTCCCTCTGTCTTTCTGTCTTTCTCTCCCTCTCTGTCTCTCTCTGTCTGTCTCTTCCTCTCTCTCCCTCTCTGTCCCTACGACATGACTCTCTCTCTCTGTTTGCCTCTCTCCCTCTCTGTCTGTCTCCCTCTCTTTCTGTCTCTGTTTCTCTCTGTCTCTCTGCCTGCCTCTTTACCTCTCTGTTTGCCTTCCTCTCTGTCTGTCTCTCCCTCTCTGTCTTTTTCTCAGTCTGTCTGTTTCTCTCTCTGTCTGTCTCTGTCTGTCTCTCTGTCTGTCTCTGTCTCTCTCTCCGTCTGCCTCTCTCTATGTCTTTCTCTCTCTCTGTCTCTCTTAATCTGTCTCTCTCTATCTTTCTCTCTGTCTGTCTCTCCCTCTCTGTCTGTCTCTCTGTCTGTCTCTGTCTCTCTATCTCCCTTTGCCTCTCTCTGTCTTTCTCTCTCTTTCTGTCTCTCTCTCTTTCTCTCTGTCTGTCTCTCCCTCGCTGTCTGTCTCTCCCTTTCTGTCTTTTTCTCAGTCTGTCTGTTTCTCTCTCTGTCTCTGTCTCTCTATCTCCCTCTGCCTCTCTCTGTCTTTCTCTCTCTCTGTCTCTCTCTGTCTGTCTCTCAAGCTGTCTTTCTCTCTGTCTGTCTCTCCCTCTCTGTCTTTTTCTCAGTCTGTCTGTTTCTCTCTCTGTCTCTGTCTCTCTATCTCCCTCTGCCTCTCTCTGTCTTTCTCTCTCTCTGTCTCTCTCTGTCTGTCTCTCAAGCTGTCTTTCTCTCTGTCTGTCTCTCCCTTTCTGTCTTTTTCTCAGTCTGTCTGTTTCTCTCTCTGTCTCTCTATCTCCCTCTGCCTCTCCCTATGTCTTTCTCTCTCTCTGTCTGTCTCTTAATCTGTCTCTCTCTATCTTTCTCTCTGTCTGTCTCTCCCTCTCTGTCTTTTTCTCAGTCTGTCTGTTTCTCTCTCTTTCTGTCTGTCTCTCTGTCTGTCTCTGTCTCTCTATCTCCCTCTGCCTCTCTCTATGTCTTTCTCTCTCTCTGTCTGTCTCTCAATCTGTCTTTCTGTCTGTCTCTCCCTCGCTGTCTGTCTCTCCCTCTCTGTCTTTTTCTCAGTCTGCCTGTTTCTCTCTCTCTGTCTGTCTCTCAATCCATCTGCCTTTCTCTATGTCTTTCTCTCTCTCTGTCTGTCTCTCAATCTGTGTCTCTCTCTATCTTTCTCTCTGTCTATCTCACTGTCTCTCTCTTTTCCAAATAAACACTAAGACCACCACCTTTAACCCTAGAATGCATACCTGGGGCCTTGCAGGCCTGCTAGGTCATTTGTTTTCTATGGTAGATTGTTATGCTTGCGCGTTCTAGGGTTAACACTTCTTTTACAGCAGTCTGCCAACCTGTTAATAAGCCCCTAACCACCTCAACATATCAAGTAAATACATTTTATAACCCCCTAATATAGTGATGACCAGTCCAATAGCGTTTACTGGTCTTGCTTGGCGCCTCCTCTCTCCCCCATCAACATCCTTCTGCCATCATGTGGATAATGGCACTGATGTCATACCCCCAGTGCCCCCAATCTCGTACTTTGCTCTGCCATGCTGAGGGCAGAGCAAAGTACTATAGGGCAAATGCACTGGCTGTGCTCTTTTAGGTCTTTTCAGCGCATGCGCATTACAGTACTTTATTCTGACTTCAGTAGGGTGGACCAAGATTGGAGACGCTGGGCGGATGATATTGGTCGCAACATCCACATGATGGAAGAGGGAGGAGAGAGGAGTCACTCTATTTCTGCCTTCAGTCCCCTCCGACAAAGTGGGGGAAACCTAACAACATGTATGCAGTGAGCTCCTCCTAGTGGTGACTGCAGACGTACCAAAATTTTGGAAAAACATGTCTATAAAAAATTTATCAAAATAGAAAAAAATCAAGGGTTTGTGAAATACTTTTTCTCATCACTGCTTGGATAGATTTTTCCAAAATTTTTAAAAAAATAATCCAGGTTGTCAGCCGCAGGGAGTGATTTTGAGCTAAGTTACTCTAGAAATGTAAACGGAACGTGTGAATGATCCGGAATGAAAATGGAGAATAAACACAAAGCTCTCATTCTTTTTTCGCTGCTTTTTTTTCCTAGTGCCAAATCAAAGTACACAAAAGAATGGCCTGACGTGTAGAACGTGTGCAACCGACAAATCCGACTATTGCTACACGTCGGAGACCCTTGAGTGCACCGGAGAGGAAACCAAGTGTGGCCGCATGGCGAGGACATTGTCTGGTGGGAAAATTCTTTCCTCTAAAATATTAATTGATGTATTTATTTAGCAATAATATTTCTAAACTGATTTACAAGGAATCTGTCTTGTCCGTTTAGCCCACAAACGGCACTTCAGGGGCTCTCAGAGCCATATTTCAGTATTCCAAATCTCTGCAGCTATTAACAATGAAACATTTTTATATCCTCACTCTTTAGGCAGGACTTGTCCGATGAGACATCGGAGTAGTGGAGATAAGTAAGGATGAGTGGGCACTAGTGCTCGTTACTCGAATTGGGCAAGTTGGATGCTCTGATGGCCACATCTTGAGTAACGAGTATAATGGAGGTCAACTAATGTTGCGCATTTCGGCTCTCCACACACATACAGCTAGTCGAAAGCAGAGCATTTCCCGGTGAGGGTGAGCTGTTTCCACACATTGCATCTGGACACGTTAATTTTTCCCCCAGTGAGAGCCATTCGGAGACTGGAAGTAGCTATCACTGGGGTGCCCAATCCCATTATTCACTGAAGGGAGTTGACTTTTTGTGTCAAATCTTTCATGAACAAGACATCCGAGCACCGTGATACTCGGCCGAGCACCAAGCGTACCTGAGCTCCCTGATGCTCGATTGAGTACCCGGCAGTGACGAGCACGCTCGCACATCACTAGAGATAACACAGAAGACAATCACTTCCCCCAAGGTCAAGACTAGCCAGGGAAAGAGATGACCCATTGGAGTAGTCTTGGCATACATTGAGCAGAGATCTATGGCGATCTGCGCACACTGAGTATGTGGTTGCAGAAATTCCTGCATCTCCTGGCAGAAAGATGCCATGCATTTTTTACCCATTTTCGGTACGTTTTTCATAATGAAATCAATGGGTGAAAAACGCAGGGAAAAATTCACCAATAATCTAAATGCCACAGATTATTTTCTGCACCAAATCTGCATCTCCTGACAGAAAGACGTCATGCATCTTGACACATTTTTGGTCTGTATTTGGAGCATTTTTGCCTTCTTGCCCTGATGGAGCAGCTCCGGAACTGAGCATTTCTGGCTGCCTGCTGCCGTTGCTGGCACCGAGAACAGCTGATTGGCGGGGGTGCGGAGTGTCGGAGCCCGGCCAATCTGACATTGCTGACCTACCCTAAGGATAGGTCATAAATGTAAAAGTAGGGGACAACTTTTTTTAGTCCGATGGCATAACTTTCATTAGGCCATACCTAGTCTGAGGGGAGTGCTGGCAGGAAACTAGCCAGGTCTTTCACCGGGAAGGAACAACCATGGGAAGGGCAGTCTCCAGTCAAGGAAACCGCCTATGCCAAATCATGGTATCCATCCACAGACAGCTGTTTCGGGGTATTTAACCCTCATCAGTGTGGAGTAGGAAACTGGCTAGTGAGAGCAATGCCTAGTAGAAGACTACATTGGTAAGGATGGTTGACCTTGGGGAGATCAACATCCAACACCGCGGAGACACCATCACGTGTTTCTCAACGCAGTGACACTAGAACAAGGCCCCCTGGGAAAATATGCAAAATAAGAATGCCGCGGAGACACCATCACATGTTTCTCAACACTGTTCTAGTGTCACTGCGTTGAGAAATACGTGATGGTGTCTCCGCGGTGTTGGATGTTGATCTCCCCGATGTCAACCATCCTTGCTTATGTAGTCTTCTACTAGGCATTGCTCCCACTAGCCAGTTTCCTACTCCACACTGATGAGGGGAAAATACCCCGAAACAGCTGTCTGTGGATGGATACCATGTTTTGGTGTAGGCGGTTTCCTTGACTGGAGACTGCCCTTCCCGTGGTTGTTCCTTCCCGGTGAAAGACCTGGCTAGTTTCCTGCCAGCGTTGAGAAACATGTGATAGTGTCTCCGAAGGCTTTCTTGTTTTGAATATTTTCCCAGGGGGTCTTGTTCTAATGTCACTGCGTTGAGAAACACGTGATGGTGTCTCCACGGTGTTGGATGTTGATCTTCCCGAGGTCAACAACGATCCTTACCTATGTAGTCTGAGGGAAGAACACCAAAAAGTGAGTTCCTACATCATATTCCACCCCTTGGACTCTACATTCGATAATAACACCATGCATCACTTTTATCAAAATTATTCCTTTAAACATGTGAATATTATTAAACATATGAAGATCCATGTCATCTTTTTAGATGTCCTATTTTTTTAATGGCGGCAGTTTTTTTTTACCATACATTATTATTCTCCAGGTACGGTAAACTTGAAAGACACCATCCTAGGCTGCAGCACCAAGAGCTTCTGTGATTTACTTGGTAACCAAAACACTATCATCGACGGGTTGTACGTGGACATGAAGATGTATTGCAGTAATGCGGCTAACGACCTCCATGTTGAATATTTGGTTTCCATATTTACAGCCTTTCTGACCAAATTCATGTTTTAACGGAAGCTTCAATTGAGATGATTGTGAGTGATTTTGATAATATGTTATGAAGACGTTGTGGTATACAGTGACAAATCCTTCCAAGAGCCTAAAGGAACCTGAAGGACACAGAATCTAATCATCTCAGCCGTATCTGGGGGAGTCCACAACAATTCTGCCTTGTTATTTATTTTATCGATTGTCATATGACTGGTGAAAATTGTTGACTTTTTGCATGATCCAAAATCCATGTCATTGCATTTTCTTCCCAAATTATGCATACTCTGTAATAAATTATAATGTATATCATAGAGCTAGAAGTCTTAAGGCACTTGTGTTGACTTCAATGCAACGGATCGCCATTGGCCAAGGATCATGCTGGAAATTAGTGTATGGCACTAGTGGGAAAATTCTTTCTGTATACAATATCCTTTCTGCGTAGACAAAAGAGATTTTATAGGAGTATGAAATTTTTGGTATTTCCGTAATAGAACCCAAGAATGTTAGGTTAATACAAGTGTAGCGCCCCTGAGCCACTTAGGGCACTACTAGGAACTGCATCCTCACGGGGATGCATGGCCTACCCCCAGGAACCTGGAACACCAGTGCCAGCAACAACACCTAGACACAGGGCCGGATTATAGGCGGGGCAAGCGGGGCTCCAGCCCAGGGGCCCCTACCAAAAGAGCTTCTAAGGGGGCCCCCACCACCAGGGCCATACTTGTCAGCATTTTTTTTTTCTTCACACCCTCTCCCCCTCCGTAAAGACAGTCTAATAAATCAGCTGTGTTTTCGGAGGGGGGGGGGGCGCGGTGGACCGGTATTTATTTGTATCTGCGTCTTTAAGACGCAAAAACAACTGCGGGCACAGGACGCTGAATGACCCCGGAAGTACCAGCGATTGCACTTCCGGGGTCAGAGGTGTGCCAATGAGCTCCCTGCTATGTGCTGCGGCCGTCATGGGCGTGCCCAGCGAGGGGCGGGGGGGCACCTGCCCCCCCCTTCCTAGAAGCAGAGGCACGGTGTAATGGGCCGCTGTATGTGCAGCCACGCTCCTCCGCAGTGTGTGCATGCAGGCCCGACACACTAGCTGCAGCAGGAGAAGGAGGCAGCGCTGTGCTGTGCCAGCTCTGCTGTGTACAGTGTGCCCGGCATGCACACAATGCAGAGGAGCGCAGCGGAGCCGGAGCCGGTGCTCGCAGCTTCCTCCTTCTTCCTATTCAAATGTATTTGCGTCTTTCAGACGTAAATACATTTGAACAGCGCGCCGGGACTGGGCCCCGCCCCCGACGTGCAGCAACGTGATGAGATCAGCACCTTGCCACGTCATCATAGTGCTGCGGGCGCCGGCACACGGGACATCAGATGGTAAGCGCTCCATGAAGGAGCCGAAGAGACAGGTTTAATTAATGATGATGAGTGGGGAGGGGCTGAGGACACATAACGGGGAACATCTGTGAAGGAAGTGGAACACAGCTTTGTGACAGGCAGAGGGGGGGTACTGTATTCCGAGGGAGGGGGGGAGGCAGAAGTGTGTAGGGATGGGGCAGTGTGATTTGTGTGTGTAGGGGGTGATGAGGGTTGCATTGTATTGTGTGTGGGGGGAGAGGTAATGGGGGGGTGCATTGTGTGTGTGTGTGTGTGTGTAGAGGCGATGGGGGGTGCATTGTGTGTGTGTGTGGGGGGGTGATGGGTGGGTGCATTGTGTGTGTGTGTGTAGGGGGTGATGGGTGGGTGCATTGTATGTGTGTTTTGTGTGGGGGGAGTAATGGGGGGTGCATTGTATTTGTGTGTGTGTGTGTGTAGGGAGGAATGGTGGGTGCATTGTATTTGAGTGTGTGTGTAGGGGGTGATGGGGGGTGCATTGTGTTTGTAGGGGGTGATGGGTGCATTGTGTGTGTAGGGGGTGATGGGGAGATGCATTGTGTGTGTGTCAGAGCTGTGTGTGTGTGTGTGTGTGTCAGAGCTGTGTGTGTGTGTCAGAGCTGTGTGTGTGTGTGTCAGAGCTGTGTGTGTGTGTGTCAGCTGTGTGTGTGTCAGAGCTGTGTGTGTGTCAGAGCTGTGTGTGTCAGAGCTGTGTGTGTGTCAGAGCTGTGTGTGTGTGTGTGTCAGAGCTGTGTGTGTGTCAGAGCTGTGTGTGTGTGTGTGTCAGAGCTGTGTGTGTGTGTCAGAGCTGTGTGTGTGTGTGTCAGAGCTGTGTGTGTGTGTCAGCTGTGTGTGTGTCAGAGCTGTGTGTGTGTCAGAGCTGTGTGTGTCAGAGCTGTGCGTGTGTCAGAGCTGTGTGTGTGTGTGTGTCAGAGCTGTGTGTGTGTCAGAGCTGTGTGTGTCAGAGCTGTGTGTGTGTGTGTGTGTGTGTCAGAGCTGTGTGTGTGTGTGTGTGTGTCAGATCTTTGTGTGTGTGTCAGAGCTGTGTGTGTGTGTCAGAGCTGTGTGTGTGTGTCAGAGCTGTGTGTGTGTGTCAGAGCTGTGTGTGTGTGTGTGTCAGAGCTGTGTGTGTGTGTGTCAGAGCTGTGTGTGTGTCAGAGCTGTGTGTGTGTGTGTCAGAGCTGTGTGTGTGTGTGTCAGAGCTGTGTGTGTGTGTGTCAGAGCTGTGTGTGTGTGTCAGAGCTGTGTGTGTGTGTGTCAGAGCTGTGTGTGTGTGTCAGAGCTGTGTGTGTGTGTCAGAGCTGTGTGTGTGTGTCAGAGCTGTGTGTGTGTGTCAGAGCTGTGTGTGTGTGTGTCAGAGCTGTGTGTGTGTGTCAGAGCTGTGTGTGTGTGTGTCAGAGCTGTGTGTGTGTGTGTCAGAGCTGTGTGTGTGTCAAAGCTGTGTGTGTGTCAGAGCTGTGTGTGTGTGTCAGAGCTGTGTGTGTGTGTGTGTCAGAGCTGTGTGTGTGTGTGTGTGTGTCAGAGCTGTGTGTGTGTGTGTCAGAGCTGTGTGTGTGTCAGAGCTGTGTTTGTGTGTCAGAGCTGTGTGTGTGTCAGAGCTGTGTGTGTGTCAGAGCTGTGTGTGTGTCAGAGCTGTGTGTGTGTGTGTCAGAGCTGTGTGTGTGTGTGTCAGAGCTGTGTGTGTGTGTGTCAGAGCTGTGTGTGTGTCAGAGCTGTGTGTGTCTGTGTCAGAGCTGTGTGTGTGTCAGAGCTGTGTGTGTGTGTGTCAGAGCTGTGTGTGTGTGTCAGAGCTGTGTGTGTGTGTGTCAGAGCTGTGTGTGTGTGTGTCAGAGCTGTGTGTGTGTCAGAGCTGTGTGTGTCTGTGTCAGAGCTGTGTGTGTGTCAGAGCTGTGTGTGTCTGTATCAGAGCTGTGTGTGTGTGTCAGAGTTGTGTGTGTGTGTGTGTCAGAGCTGTGTGTGTGTGTCAGAGCTGTGTGTGTGTGTGTGTGTGTGTGTGTGTCAGAGCTGTGTGTGTGTGTCAGAGCTGTGTGTGTGTGTGTGTGTGTGTGTGTCAGAGCTGTGTGTGTGTAAGAAGCAGTCTGTGCAGCCCCCCAGAACTATATGGGTCCCCCAGAGCGCTATGTTACCCATCCAAGTAATGAGTACACCACCAGAGCTGTTTGCCACTCCAGTAATGTCTATGCCCCCTGCCCCTCTTGTAATGTATATATTGTAGCCCCCAGCCCCTCCTGTGATGTATATACAGCAGTGCTGTCAGTGTGCAGTCATGTCTGTTAGTGACAGCCATCGTGAAACACAGCCACATGTCCTAAAGGAGCTGGACGGAAACAAGCGGGAGAGGTGAGTGAGGCTGCTGGCGATTTCCCCATATTAATACCTGTAAGGGCTCATGCGCACGTAACTACTGAATATTCTGCAGCGATTTGACAGCACATGTGCACACGCGTCAAATCGCTGCAGAAACACTGCATAATGGATGCAGTTTTTCTTTACAAAAAATGCCGATTTCTTGCGCTCTGGCTGCTTCCCCCACCATAGACAGAGCGGGAGCTGCATCCATAGTGCACGGAATAATTGACATGCTCATTTTATGAACTCACAGATTTGGGTCAACATTTTAGCACCCAAATCGCTGCGTTCATAAAAGCAACGTGCGCACGTGGCATGCACAATCTTCATAGACTGTGCTGGGGACGCAGGACGCATGCATTTACACTGCAGTGCTATACGCAGCATAAATGCATGGAATTACGCAACGTGCGCACGAGCCCTAATGCGTCTGTGTCTGCATGTATGTCAGTGTATATGACTGTGCATATATTTGTCTGTTTATATGTATTTTTCTGAATTTGTCTTCAAATATGTATATATACGTATGCCTGTATGTGTATGTGCGTGTCTGTGTGTGTATGTGCGTGTCTGTGTGTGTATGTGCGTGTCTGTGTGTGTATGTGCGTGTCTGTGTGTGTATGTGCGTGTCTGTGTGTGGATGGGGTCCACTAAGACTCTTTCACCCGGAGGCCACAAAAACCTGGAGCCAGCCCGGGCTGCCTTAACATTGGGATCAATAAAAAATATGTGAGTAAGGTTCTGTACGCACGTTGCGTATTTGCATGCAGTTACGCTGCGATCTGCACCGCAGCGTAACTGCATGCGTCCTGCGTCCCCAGCACAGTCTATGGAGATTGTGCAGGAGATGTGCGCACGTGGTGTATTAGAGCGCAGCGATTCGGCTGCTGCCTGAAGTGCTGCGTTCTAAGAAGTGACATGTCACTTCTTTCATGTGCTTTGGATGCAGCCCCTGCTCTGTCTATGGGAGGGGCTGCACTCAGAGCGCATGAAATTGGCTTTTCATTACGGACGCTTTCTGTAGCGATTTGAAGCGCACGTGTGCTGTTCAAATTGCTGCAGAAATTTCTGCAGAGACAAACGCAACGTGCGCACATAGCCTAACTCTACTTTCTGTGTATAAGTGACTGCTGTGAGTGATCCTGGACTGTATCTGTATTGTACTGTGTGTATAAGTGATGGCTGTGAGTGATCCTGGACTGTGTCTGTATTGTAGCACTGTAAATCTGAATGTGGCAGAACAGGATAAGATAAATGTTCATTGGATTATATCTAAATGCTACGGTTCGCGCTCTACTGTTATGGCTAAAAATGTTAACGTTATGGGGCCCCCACCAGATTTTCTGCCCAGGGGCCCCCACCAACCTTAATCCGGCCCTTCCTAGACACACCAAAATCCTAGCTACCACACCACACCAGGGGTCATTGACTAGTCAGATACAAGGAGATAGCCACCTAGAGGGTGGAGCCAGACCAGAGGACTAGACAGCCTGGTGGGAGGGGACAGGAAGTTGAGTGTAGAGAGTGAAAGAGGAAAGAGGTGCCTCAAGCTGGGTCATGTAATGGTGACCCGGGGGGGCACAGGAGAGTGGTCGTCAGGGCAGATACACCTGAGTACCACTGGGACCAGAGCACCGACGGGGCACAGAGCCCTAGGTCAAGCAATAGTTTCAGATGGCCTGGCAAATACCTGCACAAAGAGGGGACCTTCACGGACCTCACTGACACACAGATCCAGTGGCATCAGCAGTAAAGCAAGGATCAGCGTTCGGGACACAGACCAGCCCTATAGGGTCCACACTGCCCACCGTACGGACGAGGAGACTGCCACCAACAAACTGGACAGTCGGGCCCCAAACCGCTCCAAGCTTTGGGGGACCCAACCACACTGGGGGTGCCAGGGACAGAGCAACCGAGTCATCAATTGGTACTGGCAATACAGGGACCGGAACCAGCTATCCAAGGGTCAAGAGTGAGTAGAGACTGGTAACTACAACCCACGGTGTTGGCTCCCTTAATTCTCCATCATACATCTCCCAGGCTCAGCCCTACCTGTGGAGGGCCTTCCACCACAGCTGCCATTACCACCAGCCCTGGGGGATAAGCAACTCTGCAGCAGCGGTTCCACCATCCTAACTGCAACCCGCAGGTGGCGTCACACAAATGACTTTAATCTTCCCTGTAAATACTCTCCTTTAAAAAAGCACTCAAGTCACGGGACCGGGCAACGGCCACTAAAGTGACAGCTATATACTGCCTGAGACCGAGTACTCCATAACCCTGGGCGACACACAAGCAAATAATTCGGGCTCTTGTATTACTCCTTTTGGAGATCCAGTATTTTCAATACCTTGTATTTTTTTCGATTTCTGCCCCTTAATTACTATGACACAAATGATGGACTTTCTTCACAGAGGAACGCGGTAACCCAAGGTATGGCATATTTGAAGACGCCATTGTAGACCGTGTGCTGTGGTGGACAAATTCGCAAATGAGAAAAACAATTAGTCCAAGGTTGTTGAAGAAACTTTCCTCTGATGACAAGCGGAGAAATGGAAAGAAATTTACATACACCCAGAAAATGATGACCAGGACTCCTGCACTGCTCATCTTCAAAAGCCAAAATGTAATACCTAAGCTACTATAATTTGCCTAATGATGCTCATGCCTAGTAGTAGAAAAGTTACCTGTGATGCCACCACCAGGGGGAGCCAACACTCAGGTAGGATGTAGTGCTTCTAAGTGTAGTTAGGCGGAAGCTCACTAGAGGTCACTAGCATCCGAGGAAGGATGCAATACAATGGTCGATCAAGCCAAATGTCAGTGTCAGGAAGTCATGTAGGTACAGAGGGGTAAACGGAGCCAGAGTCAAGTAAGAGCTGAGGATCAGAAAGCCAGGAGGTATCATCAGGAGCCAGAGGGGAGCAAAAGCTATAGTCAGATAGCAAGCCAGGATCAGAAACTGAGAAGACAAATAAGTATAGAAGAAGGAATGGAGACAGGATAACAAGGCAGAGACTGGATTAGGGAGACAGGACGGTAAGACAAGATGGGAAGGACGGAGGTCAGAGAAAAGAGCACTAGGTAGAGGGCAGGATCAGAACAGACTCACCGGAACCAGAAGCGCAAACGGCAGCCCAGGAACTATTACTGGTGGCGTACCGAGGAAAACAGTTCCAAGATAAGGCAGCATGACCCCCGGAATGAGGCACAACAGAATAGGCTCCTCCCATTGGACGTAATCTTGGAGAAGTCATACACCAGGAAAACAAACAGATACAATGGATCTACACAAGCAGAGTCATACGGGAATCATGACAATACCTAAGCACAATGATCTAATTAAATGGATGTAAAGGAGCAGCCACATCAGCTCACAAACTTATCAGTAACTGTTAGCCTCTCCTTCCTCCTACCTCTATGGTATAGAAGGTTTTGGAATGTTCCAAAAGTCTTACCGTTATAGTCTCTCTCAAATGCTGTAATCACTAAGAACTCTGCTAACATGATGTGTATGCTAAGCTATGTTTGGCGTCAAACTCCCAATGCTTGTATGCACGCTCCCACTGAGTTCACTGTGGTGGGGTCTGAGCTCAGGACTTACCAACTGAAACCTAGTTGCTTTGGATATAAGCCATTTGTCCATGCAGCCAACAGTAGAGTGACCAAGAGAAGGTATTCCAGTTAACAGATGAAGCATAGAATCACTGTTTAAGTCACCAAAGATAGTTTCTGAGAAATCCAACTCTACTAGTCATCCCCAGTGCAACACTTTTTTGACTGAAGAAGTTGTTGCGTAAAGAAAATCTAGGGTAACTCAGGTAGTTTCTGGGTTTCCAGTTACTGCATTCTCCAAGGATGGTGCCAGATGGTCATCTCCCTCACTCTCTCTCCTTCAGCTCTTTCTCTACACACTCAAGATGGTCATACGCTTCTCCAGGCTCCGCCTGCATCTATCAGAATGCAGTTGAAAAAAAACTGTCAGGTCCTCTCTACCCTTTATCCCAGCAGCCTTCACATCTGTAGTGTAACTAAATTCCCTGCCTAACCAGCCCTGTATAATGTTATTCACTTATTGTAATGTTCAAAAAAAAGTAAGTATAACCTGTGCTAATTACCATAGGAAATTGGAGGTTATTATTATTATTATTATTATTTATTATTATAGCGCCATTTATTCCATGGCGCTTTACAAGTGAGAGAGGGTATACGTACAACAATCATTAACAGTACAAGACAGACTGGTATAGGAGGAGAGAGGACCCTGCCCGCGAGGGCTCACAGTCTACAGGGAATGGGTGATGGTACAATAGGTGAGGACAGAGCTGGTTGCGCAGTGGTCTACTGGACTGAGGGCTATTGTAGATTGTAGGCTTGTTGGAAGAGGTGGGTCTTGAGGTTCCTCTTGAAGCTTTCCATGGTAGTGGAGAGTCTGATGTGCTGAGGTAGAGCGTTCCAGAGTATGGGGGATGCACGGGAGAAATCTTGAACGCGATTGTGGGAAGAGGAGATAAGAGAGAAGCAGAGAAGGAGATCTTGTGAGAATCTGAGGTTGTGTGCAGGTAGGTACCGGGAGACTAGGTCACAGATGTAGGGAGGAGACAGGTTGTGCATGGCTTTGTATGTCATGGTTAATGTTTTGAACTGGAGTCGTTGGGCGATGGGAAGCCAGTGAAGGGATTGGCAGAGTGGCGAGGCTGGGGAGTAGCGAGGGGAGAGGTGGATTAAGCGGGCTGCAGAGTTTAGGATAGATTGGAGGGGTGCAAGAGTGTTGGAAGGGAGGCCAGAGAGCAGGAGGTTGCAGTAGTCGAGGCGGGAGATGATGAGGGCATGCACTAATGTTTTTGCAGATTCTTGGTTAAGGAAAGCACGGATCCGGGAGATATTTTTGAGTTGTAATCGGCATGAGTTGAAGAGGGCTTGGATGTGTGGCTTGAAGGATAGAGCAGAGTCGAGGGTCACTCCAAGGCAACGAGCTTGTGAGACTGGGGTAAGTGAGCAACCATCAAGTTTGATGGAAAGGCTTGTTGGAGGAGATGAGTGAGGAGGAGGAAAGACAATGAACTCTGTTTTGTCCATGTTAAGTTTTAGGAATCGTGCAGAGAAGAAGGATGAAATAGCAGACAGACATTGTGGAATTTTGGTTAGTAGAGAGGTAATGTCAGGTCCAGAGAGGTAGATCTGTGTGTCATCAGCATAGAGATGATACTGGAAGCCGTGGGACTCTATGAGCTGTCCCAGGCCAAAGGTGTAGATGGAGAACAGCAGGGGTCCAAGAACTGAGCCTTGGGGGACACCGACAGATAGGGGGTGAGATGAGGAAGTGGTGTGAGAATGGGAGATGCTGAAAGTTCGGTCGGTTAGGTATGAGAAGATCCAAGATAGGGCCAAGTCTGTGATGCCCAGAGATGAGAGAATCTGTAGTAGGAGGGAATGGTCTACTGTGTCGAAGGCAGAGGACAGGTCCAGGAGGAGGAGGATAGAGTAGTGTCGCTTGGCTTTGGCGGTTAGTAGATCATTGGTGACTTTGGTTAGGGCAGTTTCGGTAGAATGATGTGGTCGGAAGCCAGATTGAAGCCGGTCAAAGAGGGAGCAGGAGGAGAGGTATGAGGACAATTCAAGATGGACATGCTGTTCCAGAAGTTTTGAGGCGTAGGGGAGAAGGGATATGGGGCGATAGTTTGACACAGAGGATGGGTCAAGGGAGGGCTTTTTGAGGATGGGTGTAATAGAGGCATGTTTAAAGCATGAAGGGAATACACCACTTGTTAGTGATAGGTTGAAGAGATGGGTTAGGGCTGGGATGAGGACTGCGGTGATGTTGGGGATGAGGTGGGATGGGAGCGGGTCCAGTGCACAGGTGGTTAAATGTGATCTTGAGAGTAGAGTGGAAAGATTGTTTTCTGTCATGGTGGAGAAGCTGGATTTGGAGGAAGAGGGATGAGTAGCTATGATGAGGGGCTGTGGTGATTGTGGGCCAAAGCTTGCTCTGATGTTGTCAATCTTCCGCTTGAAGAAAGAGGCAAAGTCTTCAGCTGAGATGAGAGAAGAGGGAGGTGGTGCCGGAGGACGGAGGAGAGAATTGAAAGTGTTGAATAGCTGTTTATGGTTGTGAGAGAGAGAAGATATGAGGGATGAGAAGTAGGTTTGTTTTGCAGCAGTGAGTGTGGACTTGAAAGTGGTGAGGGACTCTATATATGCAATGAAGTGCTCAGTGGAATGAGACCTCTTTCATCTGCGCTCAGCAATTCTGGAAGCCCGTCTTAGTTCTTTAGTCTGCCTTGTGTGCCAGGGTTGCCTGTTGATTGTGCGGGTTTTGGTGTGTGTGAGGGGGGCAGCTGATTCGAGAGCTGCAGAGATTGTAGTGTTGCATAAAGTTGCAGCGGCATCTGCATCATGTAGAAATGCAATGTCTGTGAGGGGAGAAGAGACTGAGAAAGGGCGTGTAAATCAATGTGTTTGATATTTCTGCGAGGGTGTGGAAGTTTGTGGAGGGGGGGGTTGCATACTTGGAGAAGAGAGGGAATAGAATGTGAGTAGGTTGTGGTCAGACAGGGAGAGAGGCGAGTTAGAGAGGATAGATAGGGAACAGAGGTGAGTGAAGATGAGGTCCAGCGTGTGGCCATCTTTGTGAGTAGCTGCAGAAGACCATTGGGTGAGGCCGAAGGAGGAAGCGAGTGTTAGAAGTTTGGAGACAGATGAGTGGGAAGTGTCAATGTGGATATTGAAATCACCCATGATGATGGTGGGGATGTCGGTGGAAAGGAAGTGTAGTAGCCAGGTGGTGAAATGGTCAAAAAAGGTAGTAAATGACAGCCAGCAAATTAGGTTATAAATACTTTTTATAAACATTGAGCTAAGGGAATACCATTATACAGGGCTGGTTAGGCAGGGAAATTAGTTATACAGATGTGAATTTTGCTGGGATAAAGGGCAGAGGGGAACTGACAGGTTCCTTTTAAATCGACAATACAGATCTATGTAAGAGTAAACAGTGACCTCTGGTGGCCGGTTATTCACACTGCCATTTCCTTTCCCACCATCTGTCACCTTCTACCAAAAGCAATTTTACGATCTCTCCACAGGTGTCAATGGGGTTTAGATCCAGACTCATTGCTGCCACTTCAGAACTCCAGTGTTTTCATCCAATTCTGGGGCTTCTTGAAGTACAGTATACACCAGAGTATAAGCCGACCTGAGTATAAGCCGAGGCAACTAATTTTACCACAAAAACACTGGGAAAACTTATTGACTCGAGTATAAGCCTAGGGTGGAAAATGCAGCAACTACAGGTAAATTTCAAAACGAAAAATAGATACCAATAAAATGTAATGTGCCCATCTTTGTGCCCTGTAGTAATGTTCCCATCCTTGTGCCCCATCCTTGAGCCCTGTAGTAATGTGCCCATCTATGTGCCCTGTAGTAATGTGCCCATCCTTGAGACCTGTAGTAATGTGCCCATCCTTGTGCCTTGTAGTAATGTGCCAATCCTTGTGCCCCGTCCTTGAGCCCTGTAGTAATATGCCCATTCGTAGGCCCTGTAGTAATGTGCCAATCCTTGTGCCCTGTAGTAATGTGCCCATCCGTGTGCCCTGTACTAATGTGCCAATTCTTGTGCCCCATCTTTGAGACCTTTAGTAATGTGCCCATCCTTGTGCCCCAGCCTTGTGCCCTGTAGTAATGTGCCCATCCTTGTGCCCTATCCTTGTGCCCTCTAGAAATGTGCCCATTCTTGTGCCCTGTAGCAATGGGCCCATCCTTGTGCCCTGTAGTAATGTGCCCATCCTTGTGCCCCATCCTTGAGCCCTGTAGTAATGTGCCCATCTTCGTGCCCTGTAGTAATGTGCCCATCCTTGTGCCTTTTAGTAATATGCCCATCCGTGTGCCCTGTAGTAATGTGCCCATCCGTGTGCCTTGTAGTAATGTTCCCATCCTTGTGCCCCATCCTTGAGGCCTGTAGTAATGTGCCTATTCGTGGGACCTGTAGTAATGTGCCCATCCGTGTGCCCTGTAGTACTGTGCCCATCCGTGTGCCCTGTAGTAATATGCCCATCCTTGTGCCTTGTAGTAATGTGCCCATTCTTGTGCTCCATCCTTGAGCCCTGTAGTAATGTGCCCATCCTTGTGCCCTATCCTTGTGCCCTCTAGCAATGTGCACATTCTTGTGCCCTGTAGCAATGGGCCCATCCTTGTGCCCCATCCTTGTGCCCTGTAGTAATGTGTCCATCCTTGCGCCCCATGTTTGTGCCCTGTAGTAATGTGCCCCATCCTTGTACCCTCTAGTAATGTGCCCATTCTTGTGCCCTGTAGCAATGGGCCCATCCTTGTGCCCCATCCTTGTGCCCAGTAGTAATGTGTCCATCCTTGTGCCCCATCTTTTTGCCCTGTAGTAATGTGCCCCATCCTTGTGCCCTGTAGTAATGTGTCCATCCTTGTGCCCCATCTTTGTGCCCTGTAGTAATGTGCCCCATCCTTGTGCCCTGTAGTAATGTGCCCCATCCTTGTGCCCTGTAGTAATGTGTCCATCCTTTAGTAATGTCCTAATAATGTCCCCTTCTTGTCCCCTATTATGCCGTTGTTCACACACACAAAAAATTATTCTCATCTATCCTCCATTCCCTTGATGTCTTCTTACCTGCTTGTTGAGGACTGTAGGCACATAGATTCCTCAATAATCTTGGCCAGTACATGAGGCTCCCTCTACTGCCAGCAATTTATTTACTTCAGTTAAATGATTTGCGGTGCCGCAAATCATTCAACTGAAGTAAAGCGCTAATGGCAGCGGTGGCCTCATGTACCGGCTGAGATCATCAAGGGGTCTATGTGCCTGTAGTCCGAGTGTTTAAGATCCCTAGGCTAGGGACCTGGATCAGTGTCCACAGTAACTAACCTGACTTGCTGTTGACCCTGCTGCAGTCTGGTGGCTGGTGCCCTGGGCAATCTCACAAGTCGAACATAGCTAAAGCCAGCCACGAGTGGGACCTTCACTCTAGTATAAGCCAAGGGGTTTTTTTTCAGCATACAAAATGTGCTGAAAAGTCAGCTTATACACGAGTATATGCTGTATGTTTTGGGGTTATTGTCCACTGGAAGACCCATGACCGTCCACTGGAAGACCCATGACCTAGGACACAGACCCAACTTTCTGACCCTGGGCTCTGTATTGTGACCCAAAATCTTTTGGTAATCTTCAAATTGCATGATGCCTTGCGCACAGTCAAGGCTCTCAGTGTCTGAGGCAGCAAAACAAACCAAAACATCTCTGACCACCACCATGTGTGACTGTAGGTGCTGTGTTCTTTTCTTTGGTAGGCCTCATCCTATTTTTAGTAAACAGTAGAATGATGTGTTTTACCAAAAATCTCTGTCTTTGTCTCATCTGTCCACAAAATGTTGTCCCTAAAGGATTTTACCACCGAATGGAACCTATGGTTTTCCTATTGCTAATCAGATGGTTTTTTGCATACCTAACAGATCTCTAAAAGCTGCATTTTACTGGGTTAATCAAGGAGGATCATTGCCAGCTGAGTGATCAAATAGACGGCTGTCATAATTGAAGTGTAGAAAATGATGAGCAACATTCGGGAGGTAGTGAGCTCTCCATCAATGGATAACTGCATGTGGAAGCTAGGTAAACATATAGCTGGGATGACTTACTAAAACCTGCACTCGCGAGGAGTTGGAACCGATGGCCTTTGAGGTCTCTTCCAACTCTACCATTTTATGATTCTATGAGTCTAAAACTTTCACCTTGGGTACTAAGACAATACATAAATACCATATATACTGAACATACTGAAACTTATAATTGTTGGAGACAAAGAGATTGCATAAGTCCTAATGAGACGTTAGAAAACGACCCAACAAAAATCTACTAATCCGTCCACCAATGAATACAACGTAAGCCAAGTCAGGAAGAACATAGGAATGCTATAAAGAATAATAGAGACTTGCTGTAATTTTTAGGTTCCTGTGTAACATTACATTCGCATACAGACAATATCTTTGTCGATCTCCGCCCCTTAATTACTATGACACAAATGATGGAGCTTCTTCATAGAGTAGAGCGGTAACCCAACACCTGCCATTTACCGGGAGGAATAATGAAGCCTCTGGGACTCGCCTTGGTCCTCTCCGCTCTTACAACAAAAGGTAAAATTCTTCTTTTGAATTATGTAGATGCTTTTTAGGAGTCCACACACCCGTTATAATGTGATATATATAGTATTTCTACTTGACGGTGCATAATTCCTAACGATTGTTAATAAGTGATGGCACCAGCTGTGTCTTGTCGGGGGGATTAAAGATGCCCAGAGTCATATAGTGTTGCCCATGTGGGCTGTGATTCCTTCACCTGTTGCCTGAAAGTGAGATGAGTATTTTATACTTTTCTAAACTAGTAGTAGGAAGAGGACAATGTGGTGAGGACAGAAAGAGGACAATGTGGAGGGGACAATGATTTGTAACAAACAAGCTCCACCATACAACACTCATCGTCTCTGGCGCTATCCCTGGTCATACTCTATTCTGTTGAAAAAATCCACTAGTAATGACACTCCATACACATATAAAAATAAACAGAACTTGCCAAGTTGATCGTCATGGACTGACCATCTAATTTGTTTGAGGGCCTTATGACTCTTCGTTGTCAGATAATGTCGTAAAAGATAAAGATTCTGCCTACTTTAATTCTACTTTTGGTCCTTTTGTTCTTTTTGTAGACAAGCTGCTAGAGGATGATTCTGGGAGGCAAAGAAGTGTTTAGTGAACAGAAGAAAGGAGGAGAACACAAAGATGTTTGAGGGATAGAAGAGTAAGTAGGGAACAGAGGCGTCTGCGAAAAGAAGAGAGAGGATGGCACAGAGGTGTTCGGTGGACAAAAAAGTCTGAAAGACACAGACGTGTCTGGTGCACAGAAGAGTGAGGAGGCCACAATGTTGTCTGATAGATACAAGAGTCTGGAGGGCACAGCAGTGTCTGATGGACAGAAGAGTGAGGAGGCCACAGAAATGTCTGAGTGACAGAGGATTCTGAAGGACACAGAGGTGTCTGGTGGACAGAAGAGTGGGAAGGACACAGAGGTGTCTGGTAGACAGAAGAGTGGGAAGGACACAGAGGTGTCTGGTAGACAGAAGAGTGGGAAGGACACAGAGGAGTCTGATGGACATAAGAGTCGGAAGGACACAGAGGTGTCTGGTGGACAGAAGAGTGGGAAGGACACAGAGGTGTCTGGTGGACAGAAGAGTGGGAAGGACACAGAGTAGTCTGATGGACAGAAGAGTGGGAAGGACACAGAGGTTTCTGATGGACAGAAGGGTGGGAAGGACACAGAGGTGCCTGGTAGACAGAAGAGTGGGAAGGACACAGAGGTGTCTGATGGACAGAAGAGTGGGAAGGACACAGAGGTTCTGATGGACAGAAGAGTGGGAAGGACACAGAGGTGTCTGATGGACAGAAGAGTGGGAAGGACACAGAGGTGTCTAATGGACAGAAGAGTGAGGAGGGCACAGAGGTGATTGAAGCTCAGAAGAGTGAGGAGGCCACAGAGGTGTCTGAGGGATACAAGACTTAGGAGGGCACATAGGTGATCAGGTACAGAAGATTCAGGAGGGCACAAAGGTGTCTGAAGAACAGAAGAGAGAGAAGAGCATAGAGGTGTCTGAGGGCAATAAGAGCCTGGAGGGCAAAGAGATGTTAAGTTGACAGATGAGTGAGGAGGGCACAGAGGTGTCTATGGGACAGAAGAGTAAGGAGGTCACAGATGTGTCTGAGGTATTATTATTATTATTTATTTATTTAAAGAGCACCATTAATTCCATGGTATAGAAGAGTAAGGAGGGCAAAGAGGTGTCTGATGGACAGAAGAGTGTGATGGACAGAGAGGTGTCTGGTAGACAGAAGAGTGAGGGGGGCACAGAAGTGTCTGAAGGACAGAAGAGAGAGAAGAGAGGAGGCTATAGAAGTCTCTGAGGGATAGAGGCGAGATAAGCCCACTGAGGTGTCTGAGGGACAGAAGAGAGAGAAGGGCATAGAGGTGTCTGGTGGACAGAAGAGGGAAGAGGGAACAGAGGTGTCTGAGGGACAAAAATGTGAGGAGGACGCAGAGATGTCTGAGTGATAGAGTGAGAAAGGCACAGATTTGTCTGAGGGACAGACGAGAGAGGAAGGCGCAGAGGTGTCTAGGGGACAGAGGAGTCTAGAGGGGACAGGGGAATCAGGTAGGGACAGAGGAATCTGAATGGGATAGAAGACTCTGAAGAATTTGAAGGATAATAGAAACGTCTGTGGGGGACATATGAAACTTGAGAGGACCATGGTCACTGGAAGGGACACAGGAGTATGGAAAATGAAGACATGTCTGTAGGGTACGGTTGAGTCTGGAAGACTCTGGAGCGAACAGAAAACTCTGGTGGTCTGGAGCGAACAGAAAAGTCTGGTGGAGGCTGAGGGTTCTGGCAGTGATGTGTGTGGCAGCGGCTTTGTATTAAAGAGTACAAGATCACTCAGCCACTGGTGTTCATGTGTATGTGAAACTTAGAAGAAACAACTGACGGCAAACAATTTTTTGGTAGACATTTATCTAATGTGTATAGTGGCCTAAACATCTACCTCAACCTTATGTCTAGTGTTAAAGTGACATCAGTTGTTGTTCTTGTCTTTGAGTCAGACACTGAGATGCATCTTAGTTGGCACCAAACCATGTTGTGACTGTCATCTGCACCTGATCCTACATTACACAAATATACAATGTATGGTGAAACAATTTAAATCTTGAGTTTGCTCCACCTGTGCCTGCTGTGGATCATGCCCATATATCCACCTGTGCCTGCTGTGGATCATGCCCACATATCCACCTGTGCCTGCTGTGGATCATGCCCACATATCCACCTGTGCCTGCTGTGGATCATGCCCACATATCCACCTGTGCCTGCTGTGGATCTTGTTCACATATCCACCTGTGCCTGCTGTAGATCATGCCCACATATCCACCTGTGTCTGCTGTGGATCATGCCCACATATCCACCTGTGCCTGCTGTGGATCATGCCCACATATCCACCTGTGCCTGCTGTGGATCATGCTCACATATCCACCTGTGCCTGCTGTGGATCATGCCCATATATCCACCTGTGCCTGCTGTGGATCATGCCCACATATCCACCTGTGCCTGCTGTGGATCATGCCCACATATCCACCTGTGCCTGCTGTGGATCATGCTCACATATCCACCTGTGCCTGCTGTGGATCATGCCCACATATCCACCTGTGCCTGCTGTGGATCTTGTTCACATATCCACCTGTGCCTGCTGTAGATCATGCCCACATATCCACCTGTGTCTGCTGTGGATCATGCCCACATATCCACCTGTGCCTGCTGTGGATCATGCCCACATATCCACCTGTGCCTGCTGTGGATCATGCCCACATTTCCACCTGTGCCTGCTGTGGATCACGCCCATATATCAACCTGTGTATGCTGTGGATAATGCCCACATATCCACCTGTGCCTACTGTGGATCATGCCCACATATCCACCTGTGCCTGCTATGGATCATGTTCACATAATCACCTGTGCCTGCTGTGGATCATGCCCACATATCCACCTATGCCTGCTGTGGATCATGCCCACATATCCACCTGTGAAAGCTGTGGATCACGCCCACATATCAACTTGTGTATGCTGTGGATCATGCCCACATATCCACCTGTGCCTGTTGTGGATCATGCCCACATATCCACCTGTGTCCGCTGTGGATCATACCCACATTTCCACCTGTGCCTGCTGTGGATCATGCCCACATATCCACCTGTGCCTGCTGTAAATCATGCCCACATATCCACCTGTGCCTGCTGTGGATCATGCCCACATATCCACCTGTGCCTGCTGTGGATCATGCCCACATATCCACCTATGCCTTCTGTGGATCATGTCCACATATCCACCTGTGCCTGCTGTGGATCATGTTCACATATCCACCTGTACCTGCTGTAGATCATGCCCACATATCCACCTGTGCCTGCTGTGGATCATGCCCACATATCAACCTGTGTATGCTGTGGATCATGCCCACATATCCACCTGTGCCTGCTGTGGATCATGCCCACATATCCACCTGTGTCTGCTGTGAGTCATGTTCACATATCCACCTGTGCCTGCTGTGGATCATGCCCACATATCCACCTATGCCTGCTGTGGATCATGCCCACATATCCACCTGTGCCTGCTGTGGATCATGCCCACATATCCACCTGTGCCTGCTGTGGATCATGCCCACATATCCACCTGTGCCTGCTGTGGATCATGCCCACATATCCACCTGTGCCTGGTGTGGATTATGCCCACATATCCACCTGTGCCTGATGTGGATCATGCCCACATATCCACCTGTGCCTGCTGTGAATCATGTTCACATATCCACCTGTGCCTGCTGTGAATCATGTTCACATATCCACCTGTGCCTGATGTGGATCATGCCCACATATCCAGTAAGGTTGAGAGGTGAATCAGAATTGGCTTATGCCCTAAACCCTGCACAGTAGTAGAGCCTCACTTGTGACCCTCGCACAGGAAAATGTCTCCTCCTTGTGCACTATACAAATTACTCCTACCTTAGCTCCATCCACACAATAATTCAATCTCTGTACTGCCCCCTGTATAATCATAATGCCTCCTTAATGATACCCTCTTAATGCCCAATTATGTTGTTCCCCAAAGTCATTCATTTCAAAATAAAATATTCCAATTTGTCCTGTAATGCCATCCTTCTAAAAAAAGTTGCAGGGTTGGCAGACGTCTTACCAATACCATTAATGTGCCAAGATGTTGACTCAAAGTCCATGAAGGTGTAAAGAGAGATAAAGCTTCTGAGAAGCATTTGTTAAAGAATAACCATTGTTTCAATTTTTATTACATCAATCAATAGCACACATGAAAATAAGCAACTTTGTAATATATCTCATCAGATAAAATCCTCTCCTTTTTCCACTTGGACTGATCTGTAACTTTCTGTTGAAGGCTAAAATCTGTATTCAGAGAAAACAGATCTTCTCATTACTAGAAGATGGAAGTCGGCGGTTAGAAAATTCTACTCTAAGCTTCTCGTTACATTGTTTCCTTCTAGTCTCAGTGGAAACTGTCTCTGAATTTGAATGGTTGCCATGGACACCAGAGATACTTTCAAATCTCTCTGTATTGATACAATGTATCACTTTGCTTACAGTTCTCTTCCCATGTGTTTGTGTCTTCCATGATGTTCCCAAGGGGTTAATTTCACCACAACACTCAATTTCCCTCTGGAGTGATCAGAATGTTGAGTCATTTGCTGTGATTTATCGCTGTCCTCATTTATAGCCCGGAGATTGGAGAGAATCCAGTGGACAACAAGGTTTTCTCATCCGGAGGCCATAAAGTGTTGGACTTTGCTGAGACCATTTTTTTCTTTCTATCATGCAGAAAAAAATTAATACATATTGTTTATTCACTCAACATGACAAAGTCCCTTGTGTGCCTCGAGCATTACTGAGCATGTGCGACCATTGCTTTGTTTACAGTCTGTAGGAGTCGTGGTCGCACATGCTCTCTTGTTACAGGGAACTTTGAGATCTTTTATCTTAGTATTGTCATTACTCCTATGTGCAGAGCATTCTGTATTATTCTGCTATGCTCTCCTGTGGAGCCGGTATATGTTGCTTATTGTGCAGAGTATTTTACAGAATGAATGCTCTGCTGATTGTTTCACAACACTGGGTTCCACGCTGGTCCTAGGAGGTGCTCACGCAGATGCTTCTTGTTCCCGGTAATTGCTCTGCTTTTTTAGGGAGCGTGTTAGCTCAGGACGCCACCAGTCATGCTTCTTGGTTACAGTAGTGCTGTTAGCTCCTGTGGTGCTCAGTGTTCAGATCTTGGCCTCCGGACTCTTGTTGACCCATCTCTTTTTTGTCCCCTGCTGTTTATGTTGTGACTTCCTGGCTTCTGACCTCGGACTTCCTCCTGACCACATCCCCATCTGCTCCCTGTATTTTTGTACATACTCTCTTGGAACCCTGACTTTCGGCTTGTACTTTCACCTCGTCTCTGTTTACCCCCCTTGTACTGTCGTGGCCTCCTTGTTTCTGATCTCGGCCTGTCTGACTACCTCTCCATTTACTGCATGCAAGTAATGTCCAGCGCCACCTAGACAGTCATCACAGGTATCATTGGGGATTTCAAAAGCCGGACCTCTACTTACTTGTTCCCTGTAATTGCTCTGCTTTTTTAGGGAGCGTGTTAGCTCAGGACGCCACCAGTCTTGCTTCTTGGTTACAGTTGTGCTGTTAGCTCCCGTGGTGCTCAGTGTTCAGATCTTGGCCTCAAAACTCTTGTTGACCCACCTCTTTTTTGTCCCCTCCTGTTTATATTGTGACTTCCTGGCTTCTGACCTCGGACTTCCTCCTGACCATATCCCTATCTGCTCACTGTATTTTGGTACATACTCTCTTGGAACCCTGACCTTCGACTTGTACTTTTACCTCGTCTTTGTCTTCCCCCCCATGTACTGTTGTTGCCTCCTGGATTATGATCTCGACTTGTCTGACTACTGCTCCATTTACTGCATACAAGTAATGTGTAGCACCACCTTGCGACAGTCATCACAGGTATCATTGGGGATTTCAAAAGCCGGACCTCTAGCAATCATATACTTATCATGCATGGATAGGTCAGAAATATTGTTTATTGGACATTGATTTATCCTCAAAACCATTTTTTCCAGGAAAGGCAATGATATAGAGAAATGTGACCCTAAGGGGAAAATTATTGAAGAGAAAAGAACATAGAGAATCACAGCAGAGAAACCACGATAGACTCGATGTAAGAATAAAGAACCTGATCTATCAGTGTAAGAGGTGCTATGTGTTGGTATATGCAACAGATGAGGACTTCTTTGTATATGTGAAGGAGAACTTTATGCTGATCTAACACTAGATGGCGATGTTGTGTAAAGTTTCCTTACTCTCTGTATTGTAAAAAATCTTTTGTTCTTCCTGGTTTTGGTTTCACTTCCTGATGACATGCTGTATGACTGTGCATATCCTTACTTCATGTTCGCTAAGGAGTAAAGAGCTTGTTATCCCATGTAATCTGCTCTGTGAACTTTGTTCTGCAACTGGGAAGCTAGAAGCTGTGCAACACTATGTGGACAAGAGTATCATGCTGGGAAAGATGGGAGCCCCGGCGAATGACGCAACACAAAGGGTACACCAGGGAAATTATACAAAGGATGGCCCTGGTGTGGGGTCACCTTCTAACACTCACCTCAAGCTGATCACTGCACTGCCTGACATCCCTAAATGGTTCCTTCCGCCATGCGCCGATCACATGCCTAGGCCCTTGCTGACCCTAAACTCACTCTGACTAGTGAGAGCCTACGAAACGCTCATCTCACAACTACAAGAAGACATCACAGAGATGGTAAGACAAACAGGTGGGGGAAGAAAAAGTAAATAAAACTCCTTGGTTTCTTAACCAGAAAACTTTGCAGCTGCAATAGAGACAACACCACAGCAAAGCAGCGATGTGCTCCTATTACATGGACAGCATAGGTATGAGCTATAGCTGGAATAAGGAGGAGTGAGGAAACAACACCACAGCAAAGCAGCGACATGCTTCTTCTACATAGACAGCATAGGTATGAGCTATAGCCGGAATAAGGAGGAGTGAGGAAACGACACCACAGCAAAGCAGCGACGTGCTCCTTCTACATAGACAGCATAGGTATGAGCTATAACCGGAATAAGGAGGAGCGAGGAAACGACACCACAGCAAAGCAGCGACGTGCTCCTTCTACATACACAGCATAGGTATGAGGTATAGCCGGAATAAGGAGGAGTGAGGAAACAACACCACAGCAAAGCAGCGACGTGCTCCTTCTACATAGACAGCAAAGGTATGAGCTATAGCCAGAATATGGAGGAGTGGATATTTATAACAGTAGGGAGTGGTTGCAGCTGAGGTTACAACTACTTGATAGATCACTGCAGGATAGAAGTGGACCTTAACCACTTCAGTACCAGATGGAATTAAATACCCTCGGAAATGACGAGCGGGCACTAAAGTGGATCTGAGATCTTCTAATCCCAGATCCCCCCGAGATCACATCAGGCAATGACACACTCGTAACATGGAGATAGCTTCCTAGTAGAGGATCGCCACTCAATCTGGGGTATTTTAGAAATCTGTTATTTTTTTTCCCTAAGGCTATGTTTTCTATATTTGGTGCAATATTTGTATTTACATTTAAAGAGTAATAATGAATTTGCCAAAATTGTATTTTTTCTCAGGTTTTTCCATCACATGTGAGAGCTGTTGGCATTTAGTGGGTGAATTTTGTGACGCCCCGTTGGTTACTTGTCCCGCCAATCACGTCTGTTTGGCTACTTACTCTGTGACTACAGTAGGTATGTCATTGTAGTGCGGTGTAGGGTTGGCGCCAGTTTTATGGAGGGTACTGTGGCTGTCGATGTTTTTGGGGCACTGTGGCTGTTGGTGTTTTTGGGGTATTGTGAATGTCTATAGTATAAAGGGTACTTTGCCCGTCAATAGTATGAGGGTCATTGAGACTTTCAATGTTCTGTTTTAAGCATCCTTGTCAAAATATTGAGTGCCTGCTCTGCGGGGGCGGAGTCTGACACAGGAATTCTCTCATTGGTGTTCTGTGTCATGCCCCACCCCCGCAGAACCTGCACCAGGTTTAATATAGAGCTCCAGTTTAAATTCCTTTAATTTTTATTGCGAAAAGTTTGTGCACCTCATCTCTAGAGTACAGGACGCTGTGTAGTGATTGTCTTTTTGTTCCTGTATCCTGTTCATGTATGTAATTACCGTGTTCTGTCTGCTGTATGTCGTGCTCAGGTACATTGGTCATGCCACAATATTTCGTTACATGTGGGCCTCGGAGACACTGTAACGTGACTGGAAGTCTGACCTTCAATAAGGGCTCCATTAGATCGGGGACTTCATGCTGTGACACAGACAAGTGCAATCCGCCTCATCCAACATGTGAGTGTCAGGAGGAAACCTCACCAGATATCTATGTCATGGTAAACCATAAATATGTGGATGATAAGTAACACTCAAAAACATACACATAGATAGATAGATGTCACTACTAGACAACATTTAGGATAGCAGGGGAAAGGGACTCTTATTCTGTCCCTCACACTAGGGGACTCTAGGCTATCCTATTCTCATGGTTACTCCTGATGGTGGTGGTGCCCGAGTCTCATTCCTGGCTATACTCCTGACCAGTACTGCTGTGAGGATGGGGCAGGAGTGTGATGGAAAACAGATAAAGACAGAAAAGGGAAAACCAGACTCTGATAGACTGCAAATACGCAGGAACAAACAATGAGAGATTCAGGAGAAAAGCAAGAGCAGGAAGGTAGCAAAAGGGGTTAACTCCACAACTGCACTCAGTAACACTATCCTTCACTAGACCAGTATAGATAAGATAGATGGCATAGGTGGAAGGATCTAGTCTAGCCAGTATATATAGGAGGGGAGCAGATGAGCAGATGTGACTGGCTTCCACACAACATGTGATCAAAGTAGACTCAGAAGCAGACTAGCAGGGATTTATCTCTTGCTATCCTGCCTATGATGATACCCAGGTAAGCCTACACCAGAGAAGTTATCGTCAGAGTCTCAGAATCTGGAGTCTGAAAAGATCCCGACCCGCCATGACAGTCAACGAAGTTTGTAAAAATATCTGTTTGATAATAGATGGATAGATAGATAGAGGGATAGAGGGATAGATAGAAAGATAGATAGATAGATAGAGGGATAGATAGATAGAGGGATAGATAGATGGATAGATAGATAGATAGATGGATAGATAGATAGAGGGATGGATAGAAAGATAGATAGATAGATAGATAGATAGATAGATAGATAGATAGATAGATAGATAGATAGATAGATAGAGGGATAGATAGATAGATAGAGGAATAGATAGATAGAGGGATAGATAGATAGAGGGATAGATAGAGGGATAGATAGATAGATAGAGGAATAGATAGATAGAGGGATAGATAGATAGAGGGATAGATAGATGGATAGATAGATAGATAGATAGATAGATAGATAGATAGATAGATAGATAGATAGATAGATAGATAGATAGATAGATAGATAGATAGAGGGATAGATAGATAGATAGATAGATAGAGGGATAGATAGATAGAGATAGAGTGATAGATAGATAGGGAGATGGATAGATAGATAGAGGGATAGATAGATAGATAGATAGATAGATAGAGGGATAGATAGATAGATAGATAGATAGATAGATAGATAGAGGGATAGATAGATAGAGGGATAGATAGATGGATAGATAGATAGATAGATAGATGGATAGATAGATAGAGGGATGGATAGAAAGATAGATAGATAGATAGATAGATAGATAGATAGATAGATAGATAGAGGGATAGATAGATAGATAGAGGAATAGATAGATAGAGGGATAGATAGATAGAGGGATAGATAGATGGATAGATAGATAGATAGATAGATAGATAGATAGATAGATAGATAGATAGATAGATAGAGGGATAGATAGATAGATAGATAGATAGAGGGATAGATAGATAGAGATAGAGTGATAGATAGATAGGGAGATGGATAGATAGATAGAGGGATAGATAGATAGATAGATAGATAGATAGAGGGATAGATAGATGGATATATAGATAGATAGATAGAGGGATAGATAGAGGGATAGATAGACAGAGGGATAGATAGATAGATAGATAGATAGATAGATAGAGGGATAGATAGATGGATGTATAGATAGATAGAGGGATAGATAGAGGGATAGATAGATAGAGGGATAGATAGATAGATAGATAGATAGATAGATAGATAGATCTCTAGCTTAAGTTAAAGTACATTTGTCACCAGATACCATATAATTAGCCATATACTTTATTAACTAGATCTCTTAGAGTTGATGACACTAGTAAAATTACTTTGAAAATCCATGATAAAGTCATTCTATAATCCTGCATGACAGTTTAGCCTTCATCTCTAGCCTTCTAGCCTGATTTACAGCTCTTTAATTTCTCTTCTCTCCATTGCTGCTGAAGCTCGGCCTGCCTGACCTGATTGACAGCCCCTCAGCGCCCCTCCTCCCTGCGGCTGCTGCTTAGATCTCACACTGCTCAGTATCAGCTGCGGTTGTCAGTCAGGCTGAGCATAGATTTAATATACTTGATTTTCAAAAATCTATCCCCTATAGATGCCCTAAAAACACCCGCTCATCTTAGCTTGAGGATTATACAATTATTCTGATATGGACTTTCAAAGTAAGTACACCCGCCTTTTTTTTTCAAAAAAGGTCCAATGAATAATGTATGGAGTCGATAGCTTTCATTTCTTTCTTTTGGGGAAAAGTGCCGGCTGAGAACGTATCGAGGAATGGGATGAGTTGTAGAACGTGCGCATCGGAGACGTCCGATTACTGCTACACCGGGGAAACCGTGAGCTGCACCGGAAACGAGACCAGGTGCGCCCGACTGTCCCGGAAACTGTCAGGTAATACAATGCAATGGGCATTATTATACAGAGAGTGACTGCACCGCAAACGCCAGTCTGACGTATCCCATGCCTTTCACAGGGACCATCATGAATGCCCAGGCCACGCGTGGCTGCGCCACCAGAAGCTTCTGTGACACGCTGGGCTCTCAGCTAATGACTATTGATGGGCTGAACGTGGATATGAAGATTTATTGCACCGATGATGCTGCCGCCATTTATTCCACAGTATTATATTCCATGTTTGTTACCTTGTGGACAATATTCCTATTGTAAAAAAAGGAATCAACCCCTTTTGTCTGATCTTAAAGGGACCTTTCACCTCTAAAAAGGAAAATGGTAACAAGTCTGCTCATTCTATGGGTCAGTCTCCAAGACTAAAAATGTCTTGAAGGAACACGGAAGATAAATAAGATTCTATCATTTCTTGTTCCCTTGATGGTCCATTAGATTTTGGGAAGTTCTTACCTATATAATGGAGTTGAGATTATTCTCATTGGGAAAAGAAGCAAGAAAATCTCTAATATAGTAATAATATTGCTACTACTACTAATAATAATAATATTAATAATAATAATAGCCAAATATCAAATGACCTAAACTCCAACTAAAAAGCACAAACAGAAGAAAAGAGAAGACAAAATATTCAAATATTTATATATATGTAGATATGGAATAGAAGAAAATAAGACAGAATGAAGGAGGATCAGTAATGTAATATATGTACAGTGACTGCACCAGCAGAATAGTGAGTGAAGCTCTGGAGTATAATACAGGAGGTAACTCAGGATCAGTAATGTAATGTATATACACAGTGACTGCACCAGCAGAATAGTGAGTGCAGCTCTGGAATATAATACAGGAGGTAACTCAGGATCAGTAATGTAAT